>NT_177620.1:0-215 GCF_000188095.3 Bombus impatiens
ATTACGTTATATGGTATAACGTCATATGGTATAATGTTATAACGTAAAACCTTAAATGGTATAACGTCATATGGTATAACGTTATAACGTATTACGTCATATGGTATAACGTTATAACGTACTACGTCATATGGTATAACGTTGTAACATATTACGTTATAAGGTATAACGTTATAACGTATTACATTATATGTTATAACGTCGTATGGTATAAC
>NT_177621.1:0-631 GCF_000188095.3 Bombus impatiens
GGAAGAGGTTAGTGATGTACGAAGAGCAGAAGAGTCGCAGAGTAAAGCCGACTGTGAAACCGGCTAAAATCCAGAAGAACGGGATGCCAAGTCAATCTGTAGATGCAGTGAAGAAAAGAAGATGCTTCATTTGCGGTAGTGAGGATCATCTAAGTGTTAAGTGTCCGGAGAGGGGAGAAGGTGTGAGGTGTTTCGAGTGCGGCGGATTTGGACATATGGCAGCGAGGTGTACGGCACGGCCGAAAGAGACTTGCGTAGTGTCAAGATCCGAAAAGGGGAAGTATATAAAGGAAGTGGCGATAGATGACTGTAGGTTTTGAGATAGATGATTGTAGGTTTGTGGCATTAGTGGATACGGGTAGTGATCTCACGTTCATTCGATCAGACGAGTATGCGAGGTTAGGGTCACCACGGCTAGGTAAATGCAAGCTTAAGTTCGACGGTCTTAGTTCCGTTGGCAATGAGACCTGGGGTGAATTCACCAAGGTAATGATGGTTGATGGGTATAGACTACCAATCACTTTACACGTTGTTTCAAACAAAATATTGATGAAGCACGGCCTGTTGTTAGGCACTGATTTTCTGGATCAGGTCGAGTTACGGGTTAGACGAGGCGAAGTGACTTTCTTGC
>NT_177621.1:2006-4380 GCF_000188095.3 Bombus impatiens
GGGGCAGTCGAGAAGCAGCGTGCGAGTCGAGAAACAGAGTTTGCGAGTGGCGTTGCCGAGAGAGCGTTGATTGCATTTTGTGAAAGTCGAGTCGTTATCTAATTATTTAGTTGTGCTGTTTTTCTGTTTTGGTGTGAATAGTTCAGGTTAAACAACAATCGTCTTTTTCTGTCCGATTAACATCTGTATCATCTATTCCTTGTAAATATATTATATCACGATATTACACTTATTACACTTCTATTTAAAAATATTTTCTGCCTTACAATTTATCCATGTGTTTCCTCTGTTTACACACCGAATAACCTCAACAGGTTATGGGCCCAGGGCTGTAAATTGCAAGGTAGCAACGTGAAGTGAACAAATTGTTAAAGTGTTGTGCTTAGTAAAGTAAGGGATAGTGCTAAAGTGGAATCAGCAAGTGCGAAGATCGAGATGTTACGAGGCGAAGAAAATTGGCTCCGGTGGCGTTTTGTTATGCATACACTTTTGGAGGAAGAGGACGACCTGATCAACGTGTGTGAAGGGAATCTGTGTCATCCAGGTAACAGCGCGGAGGAAGAAATCGCTCGTAAAAGATTTTTGAAAGCAGATCGGTTAGCGAGAAAATTAATCGTGACTTCAGTAGGAAGGAAACCGTTGGATCTTCTTTTATGTTGCACAACAGCACATGAAATGTGGAAAAAGCTGAATACAATATATGACATGAAGTCGGATGAGAATTCAAATATGTTCCAAAAGCAATTCTTCGATTTTAAATGGAAAGAATCTGAAAATGTCTCTTACATCCTATCAAAGTTGTAACTGATAGCGAAGATGAAAACCCTTGGGAGTGAAATTGGCGAGAAAATGCTGATAACACGCATTTTGTCGGTGTTACCAAACAAATTTGATCATTTTCACAGTGCGCGGGATTCCGTGGAAGAAGGAAAGAAGACCTTAGACAGGCTTAGTACCAGGCTGATGACGGAAGGAATCAGATGGAAGAAAGACGACCAGGAAACATCGGTGACACTGGTAACAAAAAGTAACAATTATAAAAGGGAACAGCAGAGGCAGTCAAGTAAACGTGAATACGAGAAACAAGGAGCAAGCTGCTTCAATTGTGGAGAAGTTGGCCATCTAAAGAAGGATTGCTTTAGATGCTTTATATGCAAAGGGAAGGGCCACGCCAGTAAAAATTGTTTTAAAAATAACAGAAGAAGCAACCGTAGAGACAACCGGGAACCTAGAAAACAAAATCGGGATCACAGCGGAATTGGTCTAGTAGGAAATACCTCAGCGATACAAATGGCAAACCCTGATGTTTGGATAATCGACTCAGGAGCTACGGATCACATGACAGGACGACGGGAATGGTTCAGCGTCTTCGAAGAATTCGATAATACGGTGAAGATAGAGATAGGCGATTCATGGATGAGTGCGGCAAAGGAAAAATCAGAGTAGAGACTTTTGTGGACGGCAAATGGGTAACATGTAGAATGAACGATGTTCTGTACGTACCACGTATGAAGAGAAATCTATATTCCATTAGATCTGTCGCAAGAAGGGGCGTATATTTCTGTGTTTCAAAGGAAGGGACCAATTGTATATTTTTACAAAATCAGAAAATAATAGCAAGAGGTTCTGTTATTGGAAATTTGTATAAAGTAGATATGCGAGTTATCATACCGTCAGTTTGTAATTTTAGCAATAGAGCGGAGTCAAACGCGGACACATTGCAGTTATGGCACGAACGGCTATGTCATCAGAACATCAGTTATGTCATAAAAACATCAGACACGTTAAAGAGTTCTTAAAGAATTTAAATATGAAAGTTGTAGAAAATAATAACTTCTTCTGTGAAGGTTACGCGTACGAGAAACACCATAGATCGAATTTTCACGAGAAAATCAATCGGGCGACTAAACCTCGCGAAATTATTTATACGGATGTATGTGGACCTATGGAAGTCGAGTCATTAGGCAAGAAACTGTATTTTCTTACATTTAAAGATAATTTTTCAAAATTCACAAAGATTTACTTCTTACGACGTAAGTCAGAAGTAATTGAAAAATTTGAAACTTTTTGCTTAGAAGTTGAGAATCAATTTAACTATAAGATTAATGAAATTCATAGTGATGGAGGGAAAGAATTCAAAAATAAAAAAGTCAAAGAATTTTTAAGAAGTCAGGGAATTAGGCGCACAATTAACGTCCCATACATTCCTGAACAGAATGGTGTTTCAGAAAGAGGAAATAGGACAATAGTAGAGGCAGGTCGGTCGATGCTATATTCGAAACCAAATCTACCGCTGTTCTTATGGGCCGAAGCCATGAACACAGCAGTACATGTCATAAATAAGACGGGGCCGACAAGACAAGATAAGAAAACA
>NT_177621.1:4442-5918 GCF_000188095.3 Bombus impatiens
GACAAAAAGGCTAACAAAGGATATTTGGTAGGCTATTTAGATGACGGACGAGGGTATCGAGTGTACGTGCCAACAGTAAAAAATGAAATATTAAGCCGTGCCGTAATATTTAAGCCCGAACTAGAAAATGGGAAATTCGTGAAATTAAGTTTACCGAAAATTGTCGAGCGCGAAGATGTGAGTGCGCAGAGCGATAGAGCATGTACGCATGAAAGTGCAGAGAGTGAACGTGAAAAACAACCGCATGGAACTAGCGACAATGTGAGACAATTGAGAGATAGAGAGAAGATCAAACGAACCGATTTTTATGGTAACCCAGTAACGTACCTACCGGAAAAATTACCGGTAGATTTTAACCAAGCGATGAGTTCCGAAAAGAAAGAGTTATGGGAAACGGCTATGAATGATGAAATGAAATCGCACCGTGAAAATAAGACGCGGATTCTTGTAGAAAAACTTAAAGATCAGAAGGTACTTAACAATAGGTGGGTTTTAACGATAGAGCTAAATCCGGACAACCCGGAACGATACAAAGTGCGACTTGTAATAAAAGAGTGTTCACAGAAAGAAGGCATAGATTATAAGGAAACATATAGTCCCGTTGCTCGGTTTGACACAATTAGATTAATGCTCAGTATTGCAGCCAAAAATAATTTACACCTTGGACAGTTCGACATTAAAACCGCATTTTTATATGGAAGTCTGAAAGAAGATATTTATATGAAACAACCTAAAGGTTATGATGATGGTACAAATCGCGTTTGTAAATTGCTAGAAAACCTATATGGCTTAAAGCAATCTCCAAGATGTTGGACGGTACGTTTCACAAAATTTATCTCGAACTTAAAATTTTATCAGAGTAACGCAGATCCTTGTTTTTATATTTATACAGAAGACGACAAATTAATGTTGATGACCATATACGTAGACAGTGGACTGGTAGCAGCTTCAGATAAATCTCTAATTGATAAATTTTTCGATGATTTAAATAAAGAATTCAAAATTACGAGTTCAAAAGAAGTAAAGAGTTTTCTTGGACTTGAAATTAATAGATTAGAAGATGGTTCAATATTCATTCATCAGAGTAGGTATATCGATAATATATTGGAAAAATTTAATATGAATGAGGCAAACAGTATTTCTACACCTATCGAGACTAATTGGAGCGAAAGTAACATAGGCGATAATGATTGTACCGCACCATACAGAGAAGCCGTAGAGAACTTAATGTTTTTACAAACTGTAAGTAGGCCACATATTAGCTTTGCAATAAATATACCGGCGAGATATTTAGAGAATCCAAACCAGTATCAGCGGAAATTAGTCAAACGAATTTTGCGCTACATAAAAGGGACCGCAGACATGGGACTCTTATATACAAAAGCAGGCAGTCTCGAAACCTTTAGCGACGCTGACTATGCAGGCGACAAAGAAACAAGAAAGTCGACATCAGGCGTTGTATGTAAGTATGCGAAT
>NT_177621.1:6649-9366 GCF_000188095.3 Bombus impatiens
AAAGAAGTAAGCATATTGACGTAAGATATCATTTCTTGCGAGATTTATACAATAGAGGCGAAATTGATGTAACGTATGTAACAAGCGAAGAGCAACTGGCAGATATATGTACAAAGGCGTTGCCAAAACTGAGATTTGAATATTTAAGAAAAAAGTTAGGTTTGAAAAGTAAAAAGGATATTAAGAGGTAGTTGTTTGTAAATATGTAGAGTTTTTAGGGAGGGCGTCGAGGTAATTATTACTTCTCAAAAAAAAAAAAAAAAAAAAAAAGGAAAAACTCTACATGATCTTTTTAGTCTTCTATTTTTTTTTTTGTGTAATAAATTAATCTGTATGGAAAAGAGAAAGGCGGCTGGCAAATTGTATGGAAAAGAGAAGGGCGGTTGGCAAATGTGCTTGAGAAGACATTGACAAATTAATTTTCAGTTATTTACGATAAGAGTTAGAAAAATATTAAGAGATAATTTGTAAATTTGAGATAATTGTTTGTAGGGATGTAGAGTTTTAGGGAGGGTGTTGAAGTGGTTACCATTTCTAAGAAAACTTTACATCTGGTCTTTTTAGTTTTCTCAAGTACTGAAGTCATCAACAGCGCGTAGACAAAAGCCTGCCACGAAGTCAGGCCATAAACAGTAGACAGGCGACATAGGCTTCGGGGTTTTTCAGTTATTGGGTAACACAGCTAGCGTGCGGATCTGGACCAGCTCAAATTGTATTCTTACTTATTACACTTCTATTTAAAAATATTTTCTGCCTTACAATTTATCCACGTGTTTTCCCTGTTTACACACCGAATAACTTCAACATATAATAAAACGTTATAACGTATTACATCATATAGTATTACTCTATATAGTATTAAGTTATATTTTATTATGCCATATATTATTACATTACATGTTGCGTTAGACGGTATTGCATTATATCGAATTACGTTATACAGTATTACGTTATATAGTATTACGTTATATAGTATTATGTTATAACGTATAACGTAATATATTATTACGATATACAGCATTACGTTTTATAGTATTACGCTATATAGTATAACGTTATGACGTATTAAATTATATAGTAGTACGCAATAGAGTATAACTTTATATAGTATTACGTTATAAAGCATTACGTTATGCAGCATACACCCAACCGGGGTCCCAATGAGAGCAAGGTGGTTCCTATCCAGAACCTCCGACAGCATCCTTATCCTTCTGTCCGTCTTAGCGCAACTCCATGCCTTAGATTTAGCATTGAAGCCACCCGCAATGATTGTTTCTTTGCATCTCTTCGCAGTTGTCCTAATGGATATGTCAAGCCTCTCCACGTACTCGTCGAAAATGTCTAGTCCAACATTCGGCGAGCAGTAACCGCTCACGCCATACACTTCTCCTATTTTGATCCCGACATACCCCTCCTCTTCGGTTAGCGTATCTTCGTTGGTGTGGAGGCCATTAAATCTGGTTGCCCAGATAGATGCATCCTCCTTCGTTTCGTTGTATCTGTCACGTAAATTTAAGGGTAGGTTGATGAAATAAAGTAGCTGAGTCGTAACACATCTACTGTCTTTATTTTCTAGCACAGGTTTACACTGATCGGAGAGATGTTCACTGTTCGATGGTTTTTTCTATTTCTCTAGGTGTCCTCGTCTCATTACAGAGGAAAGCTCTGTGTGGGTGTGCCCTTTTTAATTAACTACGCGGATTCGCACCTTCCGTTAGGAAAAGTGATCCACGATGCCAATTGGTTATAGGTCATGTTAATAAATGAAGATAGGAAGAAAAAGCCTCCTACCAACTAGTAGTAGTAGTAATATTGTTTATGGGGAAAACCAGCTTCTTTGTTAGCCAAATATTGGGATTTCCCCGCTAGGTAACTACCTGCTTTCCCCGTAATTAGTATGGACGTATAACAACCTAAGGGCTGTTTCAAGGACCATCCATAAATAGATAACACAAAAATAATAAAATAAAAGTTTAAGTTTATGGTGGATCCCTGGGCTAATTGCGGGTACGGGCAGAATACCTGCACACATCCGGCCTCTAATATGAATTGACGTTACATGCCAAAGGGGAACTATCTATTCGGCTCAGATATGATGACCATATCGACGCGCCGCTCCCAGGCCAGCTGCTGCATCAGGTCCTCGGCATGACTGCTCCTATTTAAATTTATCTGAACCACCTTCAGGGTGCTCTTCCTCTAGCTGCCTCTATCTGTATTATCTTCCTGAGATAGAGACTCCGTGACATGATTACTCTGAAACTCAGACTCCATACTGCACAGTATGCACTTCGGATCTTTTCCGTAGTTTGATATTGTGTGCCCTATCTCGCCACATGTCCTGCATCGCTCCTTGCTAGGACTGTAGGAACACCTATTCGCCATCTCATGGCGCCTATAGCATTTGATTATTTTAGGCAAAACCCACATCGTGGCGACAGTCAGGCCTGTGTATCAACAGGTTCTGTCTTCGTATTTTCATTCCGCGCATCGTCGTCGCCAGCTGCGCCGTCGCGGATGCGGAGGCGGCAGAGAACGACCATTGACGAGGCGACGTCGGAGGTGGCAACCGTGCGCTGTTGAACCTCGGCGCTAGACGTTTTCGCCTCCCGCGAGGCCAGTCTCAATCGCCTCACGAATGCGCCTTTCAGGTTTCTGGAGATGGGGGCGATTCTTTCGACCTCCTCCATCTTCCTCATAATGTCAGCCCCGAGATC
>NT_177621.1:9894-11076 GCF_000188095.3 Bombus impatiens
CAGGGCGGCGCCCTGGCCGCGACTGTCGGCGGTGGAGGCGGTGTTGTCTACGAACCCTGTAATTTTCCGATATGTTCGCTTGCAACATCCGAAGAGGAAGAACACGACGGCATTTCGTCGTCGGACCTCACCCTCTCACCGCCGCCGCGTTGCAACGGCAGCCCGACCCACGAAGATACGCGGCCGCTGACAGCTACATCAAGTCCCTCTGACCTTTCTCGTCACCCTACTAGTTGCATGTCTTCTTCTTCACACGTCCGGCGGCCTGGTGGTCCCCCAGATAGCCACGGTTGCTCGATGACGACGCAACGGGACCTGCTTTACAACACGCGGCTGCGCCGGTACTAGAGTATCAGTCCCCTGCACCGTAAATGTTATTGCCTGTTTTCTTCATATCCATGTTAGTAATGAATTGTTGGTGCCCAGTCGTCGACAGAAACTCCAGTGCCGTTGCCACTCACTCTTTCGCACCACACACCGGACCGACCCGGCGCAGGGTGACAGGGAGTTCCACGAGATGGTGAGGTGAGTGGTCTTGGAAGGTATGGGCCCACTAGATTCTCCGAAATTCTCTGCATCAGATCGGCAAACTGACGGGTTCTAAAGGCACTGAGCAGCCACCAACCAGCTGTAGGAGAATATCAGATCCATCGGGGTTTCCCAGGGCGTGGTCCTAGGCCCTGAGACCACACACCCGCGCCCTGCTCCCCAACCTAACCCCAAGCTTTTTTTCTTACGTGGATAAATCCTCATGGACACTCTCCCGCTGCCGAAATAATCGGCAACGGCAGAGTATTGTTGGAATCTTACTGACTAAAACTCCACGATGGCCTTCCTACGCGTGTGTCAGGGATGTTGCGGGGATCTCGATCGAATCGCCTTTCCGTTGCACTGCCCTCGCGTTCTTTTGTTAGAGTCGAGTCCAAAAGTTCGCTTAACTTTTAAATTTGGAGCTAGAGGGCATTACTTCTAGCGCCATTCCCCCTACTAGTCGCGGCCGCCTGACCTCCATCCCTCTTCGTCGCGTTACCCTACAAGGGTGAGAGCTCTTATCCCTTTCCCTCTCTGTCCGCTCCTTTATGAGCACAACCTGCTCGCAAAAGAGGCGGACAGCTTCGTACTCCTGTGGTCCATTCAGCATCGCTTCCACGACGTCTGAGGGGGCCGAGAACTCGCCTATGG
>NT_177621.1:11103-11676 GCF_000188095.3 Bombus impatiens
ACGCAGGGTATAGCGGAGCAGCTCCCACGCCGGACATAGTTCCAGCGTGTGCTGCGCCGTGCCTCTACCCTCCCCGCAGTGGTGACAGGTGTCTGTCTCCTCGCGTCCGAACTTCTTTAGATACTCCCCGAACACGCCGTGTCCGTTGACTATTTAGATCACCCTGTAGGTGAACGGAAGGTCGCGGCGGCTTCTCCATGTCTCCTAGTGTGGGAGGACGGCCTCCGCGCCTCTGTGTTCCCCTTCTTCGTTGATCAGTTGGAAACGCCACTGATCTTACGCGGCCTCCTCGGCGGTGCCTAGGTCGTTTGGGGCTGCCTGCTCGGTCGAGTCCTCTCCTTCCGGGTTCTACACTCTCGTGCGGGCGTACCTCTTTTTGAGCACCAATGCCCGAAGCTCCCACGGGGGAGACGCGGTCAGAACGGTCGCCGACGCGTGGGACACCGTTCGGTATCCTCAATCGATTCCGATGGCGGTCACCCTGTGCAGCCTCCTAAGAAACAGGATACTGTGGCGACACACCATCAGATCATTCGCCCATACCGGAGCCCCGTACATCGCCCGAGACCGAAC
>NT_177621.1:11768-12138 GCF_000188095.3 Bombus impatiens
CACCTTCGGAATCAGCGAGTCGAAATGCGGCTCGAACGTCTACTGGTTGTCGATGAAGAGAACCAGGTATCGCATTCGGGATCCCACCCTGACGGTTTCTCCCGTCATGCTTATGCTCAGACAAGGCGGAGGAGTCCCTCGCCTCTTCTTGTCGAAGAACCAGACGGCCTCCGACTTCGCATGGGATACCATCAGGCTCAGTCCGCGCACAGGATGTATGCGCAACGTCTCGTGCCACCCACGACCACCGACCATGACCAGAGTGTTGTCGGCGTAACGCACCATGGCCGCGCCCGGTGGCAACGGGAAGCGCAATACCTGGTCGCACGCGATGATTCACAGGATCGGTCCCAACACCGATCCCTGCCGA
>NT_177621.1:12145-14661 GCF_000188095.3 Bombus impatiens
ACCGATCCCTGCCGAGCGCCGCCCTCGACGGGCTGCCTTTCCTCCCCATTCCTGCTGGCGTAGCACATCCACCTGTCGTCGAGGTAGGCGCGGATCAGGCGAACGAGGTAGCTGGGAACCTCGAAGTGTTCCAGGGCCGCCACTATCTTGCTCCATGGCATGGTGTTGAACGTGTTGACGATGTCCAGAGACACTGCCAGCGCCACGCCGTCCCGGGAAACCATTTCTTCCGTGAGTGCCAGTACGAGTGACCGCATAGATTGTCGAGCGTCCTTTCCGGAAGCCGTTCTGGCTGTCGTGCCAATCCGGTACTCGCCCCAACATGTGTCGTTCCATACGGGCGGCGACTACTCTCTCGCGAAGCATGCCGACCTCGTCTAGCAGGCATATCGGCCGGTATGCCCACGGCGAAGTCGCCGGTCGGCCCTTCTTGCGGAGCAGGATCAGTCTCGCTGTTCGCCACGCCCGTGGGTAGACTCCATCTCTGAGGCATCTGTCGTTGCTTCCCCTTAGATCCGGCCCGGGATCCCATCCGGGACCGGCGCCACGTCGCGGGAGGTCATTTTCCTGCTCGCCTCCCACAGCTCCTCCTCGCTTCTTTCCCATGTCGACGATGGAGAGATTTTGCCCGTGGTCTTGGGCAGTAGAGGGGAAATAACCCCTAATACAGTAGCAAATTTAAAATATATGGGAATCATTGATAAAGACATCAACTCTATAGTGATGAACGTCTTAAGAAGCTCCATCGAGATGTGTAGACATATTTTTAAGTAGGTGAGAGTACGTTCGCAAATTTTCGGATCCCGGACGTTCACAAATTTTAAGAAAGTTGTCTTCTTATCGAAAACGAACGCAAGAGGGATTGGTTTTTGGGTAGGCTATTTTCGAGCGAGTGTAGCGAGCGACGCGTAAACGTGTGTAACGTACCAATGGTGTGGACCGTAGGGATTTTGAAATATTCGCATCAGCCCGAGGAGCCGAAAGCTTTTTTTGAAATGTTTTCTTAAATAACGTTACAAGGTAACAATATTTTTACACAAATCGTTCTATTTCGGAGGAATACAGACGAATGTAACGTTTATTTGATCGTTCGCTTGGGGTAATTTAGGTATGGGATCTACTTGTCGACGTTTCCTTTCTCTGACATTAGGAGGTAATCCTTGTTCTCGTAGCGGACGGTAACGTCGACCACGAAAATCCGTTTCTCGTTTTTAACTACCGGGTCCGGCTGGTGCAGATTACTCCCTACTCTTAACGTAGGTTCGACAAATACCGTGACTGACATTAATGCCACCGGTTTGCTCCTATATTATTTCCAGCAGCGGCTCTAGACACAGATTAAGTAGCAGCGGCGACAGAGGGTCACCTTGCTAGACTCCTGTAAGGATCTTGATCTAGACCCCTATATTATCTTTAGTTTTTATTTTGGTCTTGCCCTCCCTGTACATGCATTCGATTAAATTGATTATAGGGGCCGGCACACCCCTCCTTGCCAGGCAAGGTTTTAACGCCGAATAGGATACTGTGTCGAATGCTTTGGAGATATCCACAATTGTGAATGTCCCTCGTTATTTCTCCTACTGTGACACAAGGCGGCGTTAAATAAATCTATATTAATTTTACATCCATTTTCTGATGTAAAACTTTTCTGCCTTAAGTTTAGCACAATACGCCTTTTCATCCTTCTGTCGAGGATGGAAGAGAAGATTCGGCCGAGAATGGGGCCTATTGTTATAGGACTCCAATTCTCGACCTGGCTGCTACGTTTATTTGGTTTTGGTATTAACTTAGTCCTATTTTCCTTCCATACGGTCGGAAAATAGGAACTATGGAACAGAATATTAAAAATTATTTGCCAATTTTGCGGAGAGCCCACATATCATTAAGTGCTCTTTTTGAAATACATCTGGTCCTGCCGCAGCCTTCTTCCTCACCTTGTTAGGTTTCTCGCTCACATCCTCAACGGTTATCAGCGAAAACAATTCATTTATTATCAGCTTAGAGGCTCTGTTTCCTGGGATTGGGGGATTGGATGGTCCTGCCGGTAATAATTATAATTCTTCTTATTTCCTTTATTTTGGGGTTTTGCCCTTTTATTTCTTTCATCACTCCTGTCTCTCCTTTTCTCTATTGCTTCATATAGAGGTGTGAAAATTAATTTATTTAACTTAATAATAAGGGCTTCCCTATTTTCTTTATTATTTGCCCAAACTTCTGTTAACCAAGCGTTAACCTCCTTTAACGGCGAGGATACCTAGTTAGTTTCTCTATTTCATTTTCTAGTTGGAATTTCCACTGACGGGTAGACTCCTCATTAAATATTTCTCCGCAAATTTCAGGCTCTTCGCATGACCTTGCGTTGCCTGAGTTAACAGGATCGCACTCTCCCTCTGTCGCCTCGGCAACCTCCTGAGCGATCGTATCCTCACTAGCTATTCTTAATTTTTGTTCTCTGTTCTCTATTTGTAATCTTGTTCTCTATTTGTTCTACTGTCCTCCTAGTAAGGATTTTACTT
>NT_177622.1:0-1066 GCF_000188095.3 Bombus impatiens
TTGGAGATATTTCGACGTTTAAGAGCACTTTGGACACCATTTTACACAGCAAATCTAATGCACCACCGATTAAGCGTCGAAACAATCAAAATAGATCGCAAATCGCGAAAATTTCGTAGATTTTGATGAAATCTAGCCGTCTTTGATGAAATCTGGCCGTCATTTCCTTCCCGCTGGAGATATTTCGACGTTTAAGAGCTCGTTGGACTCCTTTTTACAGTGCAAATGTAATGCACCACCGTTTAAGCGTCGAAACAATCAAAATAGCTCGCAAATCGCGAAAATTTCGTAGATTTTGATGAAATCTGGCCGTCATTTCCTTCCCGCTGAAGATATTTCGACGTTTAAGAGCTCGTCGGACTCCATTTTACACTGCAAACGTAATGCACCACGGGTTAAGCGTCGAAACAATCAAAATAGCTCGCAAATCGCGAAAATTTCGTAGATTTTGATGAAATCTGGCCGTCATTTCCTTCCCGCTGGAGATATTTCGACGTTTAAGAGCTCGTTGGACTCCTTTTTACAGTGCAAATGTAATGCACCACCGTTTAAGCGTCGAAACAATCAAAATAGCTCGCAAATCGCGAAAATTTCGTAGATTTTGATGAAATCTGGCCGTCATTTCCTTCCCGCTGGAGATATTTCGACGTTTTAGAGCTCGCTGGACTCCATTTTAGACTGCAAATGTAATGCACCACCGTTTAACCGTCGAAACAATCAAAATAGCTCGCAAATCGCGAAAATTTCGTAGATTTTGATGAAATCTGGCCGTCATTTCCTTCCCGCTGGAGATATTTCGACGTTTAAGAGCTCGTTGGACTCCTTTTTACAGTGCAAATGTAATGCACCACCGTTTAAGCGTCGAAACAATCAAAATAGCTCGCAAATCGCGAAAATTTCGTAGATTTTGATGAAATCTGGCCGTCATTTCCTTCCCGCTGGAGATATTTCGACGTTTAAGAGCTCGTTGGACTTGGCTCGTTGGACTCCATTTTACACTCTCAAATGTAATGCACCAGCGTTTAAGCGTAAAAACAATCAAAATAGCTCGCAAATCGCGAAAATT
>NT_177623.1:0-661 GCF_000188095.3 Bombus impatiens
CCCCAGCGAGCGATGGCGGCCCGCAAGGATGATGCCGAGGTCATGGTGGCCGAATTCGTAAGAGAGGTGACGAGCCCCTGTTATCACTGCAGCGAGGGCGAGGACACTGCCCAGCTCACGTTAGAATTTTGTCCGGCGTGGGAGGCGCCACGTCTTACCCTACGGCTGACGATTGGCGAAGGATAGGCCCCTCGTCAGTTGTGAAAGCGATGCTGAGAGGGAGACAAGAGCTCATATTGCGAAAGCATAATACTCGTTAAGGAACGAACAGAGCGGAAGAGAGTGAGAACATACCACCCTTGCAGGGTTCCGCGCCGGAGGACGGCCCTACGCCGTCCTAGGTGGTCATACAGGCCGACACGCCGAGGAGAATCTGAACATTCTTAGACTTGCACGACGGCCCATGGGACAGCGTAGAGAGGGGTGATCTCTCCCAATGCCCGAACTAATCAAGGAACGACTCCCTCAGAAAGGAGAAGACATAGGAGTGCTCCCGCAGTAAAACGAAAATTTTCTGGTTCCTGGGCATTCTAGCTGAGCGTAGGGCGGTCGACAGTGGAGTTTTAGTCGATAAAGTACACTACCCCGAACACTACCCCGCCGCATCCAAGCTAGGAGATGTCCATGAGGATTTTTCCACGTATAAAAAAAGGTCAGGGTT
>NT_177624.1:0-599 GCF_000188095.3 Bombus impatiens
CTCGAATGACTTAACGTTCAAGGTGGAGGAGATGAAATAACTCGAGTATTAGATATAGACGGTACTTTATTTGTACTAGTTGTAGCATTTAACCGAACTAAGTGAGGACTACTGTCGTCCTGCTGTCTGATGGTTGAAGATGAATTCAACTCCCCCGTTCCTGATTCTCTCCTCCCGCAGTTGGATTTCTTCTCCCCACCGTGCCCTTCCGGCTGGTCCTTTCCTGGGTTTTTTCCTGGCCTCGAGTCCGTTTACCGCCCTCCGTTTACCACCCTAGGAGGACCGGTAATTCGGAATTTCCTAATAAGGGAAATGGGCCTGTCCGTGCCATAAACGGACGACCAACTAAATTCCGAACAAACAATAACAAGGAAATTTTCGAAATTAAAAAGTTCTAAACACAATAATTATAGTCGAGCCACCCAGACACAACAAAGACATCAATAATTATAGTCGAGCCACCCAGACACAAAAAAGACATGCCGCAATCTATGCAGTATCAATAATATGGACATACAAAAAATTACTGCTACTGAAACCCCGCGTGTGTCGAATGCGCAGAAATGTATCTAACAACGAACTGCCCATACACGGGAAAA
>NT_177625.1:0-634 GCF_000188095.3 Bombus impatiens
AAATAAACTTCCGAAGGAAATTAAAAGCAAAATAAAAGAACACAATAACAATGAATTCACAAAATTCATAGAGTCACTATCTGCGCATGAAAACTCTAACTACTCCCTATGGAAAGCCACAAAAAAAATAAAGAAGCCAATAAAACTAGTCCCAGCAATCAGAAAAGCAGATAATACATGGGCAAGAAGCAACGAAGAACAAGCTGAAGAATTTTCCAACCACCTAAGCAACGTATTTACACCACATATCATCAATAATAGCAACCACAATTGTCATACCGATGAGGATGCGTCAACCACTAGTACCTCAACTGACAAACACTACATCATACCTAAAACAACAGCACAAGAAATTAGGAAGATAATCGAGAAAACAAAAGACAATAAAGCACCAGGGATCGACCTAACCAATGGTAAAATTTTAAAGAACCTTCCTCCAAAAGCGATACAACTAATCATAATAATTTACAACGCAATATTAAGAATCCAATACTATCCTAAACTATGGAAACTAGCACAGATCATAATGTTACCTAAACCAGGCAAAGACCCACACCAAACAACATCTTATTGACCAATATCACTACTTCCCGTGTTTTCCAAAGTACCAGAAAAAAGAATTTACGCCCGCTTA
>NT_177626.1:0-381 GCF_000188095.3 Bombus impatiens
CGGCTTACATGCACAGCCTGAAGCGCGTTGTACTCGCCCTTTGCTGCCTTATGCAGCACACATCAGAAGGTTTGCACTGTGTCAACACTGCTCCCTGTCAAATCGCTCGTCGTCGCTGTATTGTAGTAACCATCAGTGCAAGTAGCAACTTGTGCAAGAGAATAAATATGAACCTAGCGCGGACCGTGATGCGAAGAGTAGCGGCGAGTCGAAGGAAGCTCTCGGTGCTAATTATTAAAGTTAAAGTAGTGTCGACTATAAACGGATGAAGAACACACACTCAACTTATTTATTATTCATACTAACTCTTCCGAATTTTTCGAACGTAGATGTATGATTAATGTATCAAAAACTGAATAATTCGTAATGACGTATGTATTT
>NT_177627.1:0-5548 GCF_000188095.3 Bombus impatiens
CCCACGCAGAACCTGCGTGTAGCTCCTTCTTCTAGTAGCTTCTTCTGGTAGCTCCACCTTTGGCGCTTTCTTGCGCCTATCTCGCCTTTATCACTGTCCCGCAGAAGCTCCGGAACAGCCCTAGGTATGGTCGTCGGCCAACACCAATGAGGTTATATTATTCACTGTAAACATGTCGCCAACAACATTCTCCAGAGTGGTACGCTGGAATGCCCATCTTGGACACTTCAGTAGGCATGCTCAGCGTCATCTGAACACGCATCGCAATTTCAACATTTGTCAACGGTTTCCCTGTTAATCCTAACCCTGTACGTATTGAAGATACCATGTCCAGTCAACAGCTGCATGGCATAGTGATCAATGTTTCTCATCCTCTTCCGAAAGGTGGCTGCATCTTCAATCAACCTCCTCGTCCAATTATTCGCATTGGACTTAGTCCATTCCCTTCTCCACTCCTCCGCCGCTTCTTCTTCGTACAGATGGAGCTCATTTAAGAGCACATCAGGACCACCGAGGTCTGGTCGAGCTAATTTCTTCCTAATCTCGTAGATTCTCCCTCGCCACCGGACCCTGATATGAATGGGCATGGTCCCAGTCAACACGCACAATGCCGCATGCGAAACCGTTCTGTAGGCCGTAGAGGTACTTATTAAGGCACTTCTCTGAGCCCTACAGAGTTCGCCTACTGTCATGGTCTTATTAACGTATCCACCCAGACCAGGGAAGTTGGTTAGTTGGTGTTTCAGCTATGTCCATGGAGTCGTTTGTGGATTCTAATATTGCGTATCTATTATAGGCAGTTACACCGCTTATCGACTGTTCGTTCTGGCTAGTGTTTGCGTTTGTTTTAACTGGTTCTAGTTTACGCTTTTTAACGTTTTTAGTGTCGATTGTTAGGAGGGATATATTGTCCTTTCGCCACGGAGGAGGTGGAGCGGTGCAGTTGTGGTTTTTCTCAAGAGAGTCTGGTCGAGATACTTGGGCCATCATCGATTTAGTTAATTCAATTTGAAATAACTAGTCGAGAGGTTATGATTCGGATCAGAGGTTAACAGCGTTGAATTTTCCACTAGTTAGTTAAGAAACACTTGGATTGAGTCTGTTTCGATTCACTTTCGACGGATGGGCGTCAGGTGTTTTTTTTTGTGAACTTCACAGGACACTAGACACACATCTGAACGCTTCAGCACTCAACAGGAAACTGTGACATGGAAATTGACCAATTAACAGCAACGTCAATTTCCCTCACATTCCGAACGAAGTCATCTCTCCACGAATCCGATGATCTCGTGTCCTTAGACACACCCCATCATAGTTTTCCTCTGCAGCATCATCGCGACGGAAAGTCTTTCTCTCGTGAGGTCGTAATAGTGAGTTATTGAGCGTCTTTACGCTCGGTGGATATTCCACGTTTTAACAAAGAGTTAGTTTAGTTATACTTGTACCGTAGACGAGCAAGTTGAGTACAACTTGGACTTTGGAAGAAAGAGCATTTTGTTATCCCGTTGACCGTGGATTCGTTATTGAACCTAGGATCATTGTCATTAGCATCTCGAGTAACTAATTACTACGGCTTCTTGTCAAATTCTGTAATAATCATATTTGTACTAGTAAATATCTTCTCTATTGCATAACGACAATGTCTAATCCAAATGAAGATTCGTTACACGGCCCTCATCCTAATCATCATATAATAAATATAGATACAAGCATACAAATAAATTAAAATAAACGTTCCAGCAAGTGCTTTAAGGAGACTGTGATTTGCCGAAGTAGATCTATCTTCGAATAAACAGAGTTAGCATGATTTAGGTCACGATTAAGGCAATATGTGTTGACCGATGTAGAACAAATTATTGGTTTTAAGACATCTTAAAGGGACATTAAGAGAAAATTGCTGGTTGACATTAGAAAAAGAAATAATACCGTCTGCTATGTTATTTACAAATAATATGTCAAACATCATTTTCTTAATCATTTATTAAGGAAGATTTATACGTTCATGATACCAAACATACTTTTGCACGAATATAACTGTAGTATCGTGGACGAAAGGCCTAAGAGATATCGGGCGAACCATAAACAATGTCGCGAGAGCCGAGGCACCGTCGGGCCCATCAAAGTGTCGTCGGTCTTTTCAAGTGCATAGTTCGTAGAAAAGACCTACGTGACCCTGGCCACGAGCGTCTGCAGAACACGTGTGCGGTGGGCCTGGTAAAAGACAATGGAATGCTACAACGGCCAGAGAGAGAGTCGAGAAGCAGAGTGAGAGTCGAGAAGCAGCGTGAGAGTCGAGAAGCAGAGTGCGAGTCGAGAAGCAGCGTGCGAGCGGAGAAGCAGAGCTTGCGAGTGGCGTTACCGAGAGAATGTTGATTGCGTTTTGAGACAGTGTTGATTGCGTTTTGTGAGAGTCGAGTCGTATTCTAATCATCTAGTTGTGCTGCTTTCTGTACGTTTGGCGAGAATTGCTCAGGTTGAACAATTATCGCCTTTTCTATCTTCCATTCCATTGTAAACACACACATTTTATATCACTATATTACATAACGAAAACTAAGACCGAGCATTCGTGTCTATAAGAAAAAGTTCAGAATCATGATCTCGCGACATATTTCAAGGGCATCGAAATCGATGGCAAAGTAGCTTTTTTTTTTATTGGCGAGGAGGGGAAAATGCTTTTACGCATTCCCAAAGACCGGCGTCTCCGGGTTATGTAGGACTCGGCAGATGACACTGCCATACCCACTAAAAAACCCCTCCTCATTCTCCCTCTGCTACGGTACTCGAGGCACCAACCCGGTACAGTCATTCGACATTACTTCAGGTTGACCTCTATACCACGTACCCAATCCTTTATCCTCTCTCCTCGACTCCGGTCATTCTTCTCCTCCTTCCTTCCCTTCTTCTTCTGTCCTCCACTTCCCTTTCCTTAGAAAGCCGGCATTTCATCGCCTTTGTATAAAAATCATGAAACCTGTTCCACAACTGCTGCTCTGCTGCCATCTTCTCAACGATTCGGTTCTTCAATTTAAAATCCTCACTGATCTCGACCTCAAACTCCGTTCTCTCCTCCGTCCATCTAGGGCACCAAAATAGCACATGCTCGGCATCATCCATCACCGCACCACAACCCCAACAGCTGGTGTGCGACTCTTTGCCGATCCTATGACGGTAACAGTTGAAGATACCGTGTCCCGTAAGGATCTGCGTCGTATGGTAGTTGATCCTCCTTATTTTGTAGAAGATCAACAGATCTCCTACGAGTCTCCTAGTCCAATTGTAGGGGCTGTGGAGCGCCCACTCCAATCTCCACCTGTCCTCTGCTTCCATCTCCAAAACCTTCATTTCTTCCTGCACAGCATGTGCTGCTTCTTTAGGGCTCTCCTTAATCCGCCTCTTCACTCCATACTGCTTCCACCGCAACCATGCCTTGATGTAAATCGGCATGCTACCGGTAAGCACACACAAAGCCCCATGTGACACCGTACGGTAGGCGGTAGACATACGGATCAACGCTGCCCTTTGCGCCCTTCTCATGATCGTCCTATTCGTTTCTCTTCCCAGAAAGGAGGCCCATATCGGTGCACCATATACTACCACAGACTCCCAGACCCCATAATACAATCTCCTGACTAAATCGTTGGGCCCACCGACGTTTGGGAATAGGTGCCGTATGACGCCCAAGAATCGTTCCGCTTTCTCATAAACTGCTTTGAGGTGGGGGGAGAATCTCCTAGCACTATCCAACACTACCCCTAGGTACTTCACAACACGGCTAGTGGAAATCTCCCCCCATCCCCCACGTCAACATTAAAAATCTTCGGAATCCTCTTCCTTGTTAAGAGGTTAACCTCCGTCTTCTCCCTGGCCGGATGCAATCCAGCTTCGCAGCACCACCTGGTGGCCAAGAGTATAATCCAGCCTCGCAGCACCACCTGGTGGCAAAGGCTATGACCGCCTTTATCCTTTGATTAATGTCGTGGGACCCTCTAACCTTGAGTAGAACCGTCAGATCGTCGGCTACTGCTTCGGTATCCTTCTCCCTGTCTAGCGCCTCCAGCACCCCTCATACACTAGATTCCACAGTAATGGTCTTAAAACCAACCCCTTAAGGGACCCCTGCGTAGACGTTCGTCCTTACGACACCGTCCCGACAGTGCACCAATATTCTCCTCTCAGATAGATAGTCTCTAACTCCTCCTGTAGCCGTCCCGGTAGCCGTCTCCTTCGAATCTCCTCCATTATCCTCTCTCTCCTTAGAGCGTTGAAGACGTTCTTCACATCAAGGGCCACCAGAATACACAGCAGGTCCGTCTTTCTACACTGTTCAGCAACTGCGACTGTCCTGTCCAGGGCCTCAAGAGTCCCCCTCTTTCTCCTGAAGTCATACTGATCTCTATGGAAGGAACCCTGACCAACGCTCCTCTCTATGAGCATTTTCAGCGTGTGCTCCCACACCTTGCTCAACACCGGCAGTATGCTAATGGGCCTATACGCCGACGACGGCCCAGGTTCTTTGCCAGGCTTGAGAATTAATATCAACCTAGTCTCTTTCCATACCGCCGGTATTTACACCGGTATTTATTCCTTTGAGCACTGTCAGGAGCACACTAGGTCTTTGCTCCGCCAATAATTTCACTACAGTGCCAGGAATTCCATCCACTCCAGCCGCCTTCCTGGGATCACATTTCCCAACAGCTATCCTCATGTCTGCTTCTTCGATGCCAAATTCTCCTCTTCGCCTGGTAGGATCGATATCTCTTCCTGTGTAGGCGGTCGCAGTTCCTGCCTGGTGATAAAGAGTTCATCCAGGATTCCCTCCACTTTATCTCTTCCAAGGAGCTCCATTGGCGCCGACCGCATCATTCTCTTCCTCACTACACGATACGGCCTGCCCCATAGATCCTGATCCAAGGTGGCGCAGAACCCCTTCCAACTCTCCGCCTTGCTACGCCCGATCGCCCTTTTCAGTCGCCTCCTAACATCCTTGAATTCAGTCACCAGGACCTCGGCATCAACCTTGCGGGCCGCCACCACTCGCTGGGCTCTTCTACTAGCTCTTAGAGTTTCGCTCCTGAACGTAGCGAGCTCGTCGCTGCACCAATAGATGGCGCTCCTCTTCGCACTCGCCGGGTATCTCCTTTTTAAGTCCACGGCACACGTATGCTCCAAACTCTTCTGCAGTCGTTCGCCGCATGCCGCCTCGTCAAATTTAAAGCCATTTCCGTTATATACTTCGTCAAATTTCTTTATGAAAGCCTCTACATCTATCTGTTTCGTCAGGTATCTAAAAGCGTCACCCTCCACCCGCTTAATATTATCCTTGTACCTATATTCAATATAAAAATGGTCAGAGGCTGAGTACCAACCTAGAATCCTACTTCCCCTGCAACTCAGCCTCATTCCTCTATTAACACTAATTATATCTGGGAAGCTAGTCCCTCCATTTCTCAGGAAGGAGTAGCTTCCCGTCGTCCTAATAGGTATAAGCTCATTCCCCGTTATAACATCGAGTAGGCATGTTCCCCTATGTTCCGTCTTAGAGCCA
>NT_177627.1:5866-13506 GCF_000188095.3 Bombus impatiens
CCGCCCCACACCGAGGATTTCGCATTAAAGTCACCTGCAACCATAATCGCCGGTGCTCTTTTCCTCCCCTTCTTTATGACCCCTTCCAGTTCCTTCAAATAATCGTTGAACTGCTCCTGCCCTTATTGGGGGGAATAATACACACTGACGCAAAGCACATCACCAGCCCTGATCCCTACAATCCCTACATTTCTTATCAGGGTCTCGCCGCATGTTTTCCATTCAACAGGGTGATCCGTATCGGTGCATCCCCACCCTCGTCATTAAACCAAAATGGCAACTGCCTATAGTGCTCGGAGATGACCACAATGTCCACTCTGCTTTCGCATACGCACTCCATGATCAGGTCTTGCGCAAGCCTGCATCTATTTAGATTTATTTGTAGAACCCTAATTGGGCCCCCGTCTATTCCTAACACCTAAGCGCGCCATAGGGCACGCCAACGAACCCGTTACGTGTCTTGCATTTACGTGTTACGTAACGTTACCCGTTACGTGTCTCGGCTCTCTATCACAATCCTTCATACTATGCTCAGCGCTGCCGCACCTCCTACACAACTCTCTGCCAGGACATGCAACAGTACACCTAGCCGCCACATGCCCCCACATGTGGCATCTGTAACAGCGCCGAACATTAGCTAACTGCCTAACCGAGGCTATCGTTAGCGCAGTTCTCAGTCTCCTTTCTCTCTCGTCACCAGGCACTCCACTCACCGGGAGGACCACTACCGCCTCTTGCGTGCCCCATGGTGCGGCCTTTATAGATTTAATTTCCACCTCCCCACTCTCCTCGATTCCCCACTGCGACCTGATTTCTTCCACCAGCTCTTTCCTGCTGGTGAGGGGTCGATGTTCCTTATTTGTAGAGTCGCCCTGTTCACCAGAGCGGCCGCCTCCATATTATCACTCAAGACGGCTCTCAATTTAACCGCCGCCTCGCTGACCACCACCGTCCTGTCGAATTCAATCAGGATATGGCTCGCTCTCGTCCTACGGACCCCCGTGGCTCCCTCCAATGAACTCCTCACCGCAATTATCCTCTTATACGCCTGAAGGCACTCACAACCTTCCTCCTGTTTCTTGGTATGCCTTTCTCTTCAGTACCAACCCGTTGCTTCCCGGGCGCACGATCGTGGTAGCTTGCTCTACGGGAGCTCTCCTCTCCCTCCTTCTTTTTTCTACCCTCATCCACGCTTCGGAGTCCTCGCTGAAGTCACCCCTTATCGCTCTGTTCTCCCTCCCACACGCCTCGGCGTATGTGACCTCTCCTCTTCGGGGCCTCTTGTTTTTCTCAACTCTCATAATTTCAGCCGGCGATACTATCTTTCTTTTTAGGTATCTGCCCCTAGCTATCGTCGTTTCTCTCTTCATCTCCGCCCTGTCTGCCCTTTTTTCAACCTCGACAGGCTCTCTCCTTCTCCTTCTTCTTCTCTCCTTGTGTTCCCCACACTGCTCTAAGGTAGACAGGATACCTTTCATCATGTTGCCTATCTCCCTTATCGCTTCTTCCTTCTCTTTGTCCAACTTTAGCCTCTTCGACACCATGTTGAACATTTTAACCATCCCTGCCATGGCTTGTGTGAGCCTCTAGAACTCAGCCCTGGAGATCAGAAGATTCTTGTCGTCATCATCGCTAATCTGCGTATCGTCTCTCGCACTATCCTCGGCTTCGCTATCCATAGCCGATCGCGCGGATTTCGCGCTGACGTTCCTCTCGACCACTCTTGGCCAGCATTCTGGCGTAGGCCAGCCCTTTCCCTGCTATCGTCCTACTGTGGTCGCTCCCTCTAGTCCCAAAGGAACCCTCCGATTCCTCAACTTCTCCAACCTCCATCCCTGCACTAATCATAGGGCTCCTCTGAAGCCTCTTACTCGGTTTAAGGGGGTAGAAATCCTCACTTTCCTCCCTCCTCCCTCATTCTTCCTCGGAATAACCGAGATTATTACATTCTCATTCGGCTTCGTGTCAGACTCCATCCTCGGCTTCTCTCCTCCCGCTGTCGTCTCCTTTAGCTTGCCCTTCTCCTTTTCCTTTTCTTTTTCTCCAGTAGCTATTACCGCACAAGGGGGTGCCTGGGGTTCCACCTCCCCCCCCCCCCCCGGGTCCCCCCCCCCCCCCCCCCCGCCATTCTTCTTCCAGTAACTTGATAACCGTCGGGTCGAGCCTGGTAAGCCACTCGTGTTCCCGACGGGGCCTAGGGGATCCGTAACCCCCTGCGCCGTACGTTTGTTAACCTTAGACCGTCTGTCCATATTGTATGTAAAAAGCAAGCCCATAAACATCGCCAAGTTGTCAACATCCTGCCCATATACCGCCCAAAAGTATCCAATCATTGTCCATAAACTCGCCAGGTAGTCACCAAATGATAATATATACAGTAATTGTGCTATCTAAATTTCCCCTGTCAAACACCTACATACTGCTAAAGATCCGATGATGCGCTCCCAGAACGCCACAATATAGATAAATAACCACAATATATAATAAATAATGAACAATAAGTAATAAATACCAAAAATCAATAAATAAATAATAAATAATAGGTAATAACTAAATAAATAACTAAATAAATAAATAAATAAATAATTTAAATAATAAATAAATAAATCGAATAAAACAATTACTAGTTAATCAATACAAACTATAAATAAATAAATATCATAAACTAAAAGAATAAATAAAATAGTAAAATATTATAACATTATAGCGGTGCATACATCCAACCGCTACATATTCCAACGTACTAATCATCACGTAACTCCTACAGCCGCCCCATTACTTATTTATTTATTCCAAGGTACTTAGTTCGGCTCGTGTCACAATAAATAAGTGGCCAAATACATATTATAAATGTAAAAACCCCGGCCGTCCCGACTTTATTCCTTAAAAGTAGGAACTTACTTCGAGTCGACCGTACATACTCACATTATTATTTATTTATTTGCAGTTATCCTCTAACGCGTATGTATATAAACGACTAATTACCGTGACGCGTGAATCTGCCATTATAGTCGATGAGGCCTTATCTAGATGTTTACTTGACTTTATCCGAGGTCGCCAATATCGGATAAATTCAAATTAACGATTACTACCGTACTTTTCGTTTCTCGCACACTTCCTATTATATCCTCCACTTACTTTTCTTGTTCAGTGAGGATATTATCACCCCATTACACACAAACGTCTTGTTGCTCACCCCCTCAATCATCATACATGCCAACTCTATTTCCATTTCCACACACTCATTCTCTCTCCCCCGCATCTCCCAATACTATTTCACTTCCATGCATTCTCCTGCCACTTCAGTCCACTCATACCCTTCATTTCATTTCACTACTCCTTACAATTATTATTACACTACCCTTCCCGCCTCATTGACCCCTTACACCCTATAAGAATCACACCAAACTCAAACGCTCCTACGTCCTCGTACATACACTCGACCAGCGGGAGCAATCCGTCAACACGTCCGCTTCCCATCGCGTCCTGAACCGAACTCCTTCGACAAGTTCACCTGCTCTAATAATGACATTTCATTAAATTTTTAAGATGTCGTATTAAGAAAACGAAAATTTGTTATGCCGATGAAGCGGAGATACACGTTCGCATAACACCGGTTATCTTTTTCGGGAAACACTTTTTAGTTATTGTTGATCAGAGAATATTTTTAATCGGAGAAAGGTTCAGGCAAATTGAGCATTGAGCATGATTCTGTACCATTCAGATTTTTATATAACATAACAATACTAAAATATATGAAAGCAGAGGAACCGATTAAACACCGTGTTTCGACCGTTCGCGGAGAAACGCGATCGCGAGATAGCACGTCAACGAGAGTTGTAAGTTCCCGTTACGATTAAATAATCGACGCCACGAACTGATCGATCCCCTTATTTCGATTATGATAATAAGGGTAGTTCAATGAAATTCCACAGAATTAACACAAATAAATTAATGTTTATTTCAACAACTTATTATCTAGAGAGAGATAAATGGAAGAAAAACAAAATATGAAACAAAAACAAAATGTAACTGCGTTTGGTTGATAAGTAATGCGCGACGTATGATGTGTGTTGACGGTTCGACTTCTCGAAAAGTTCCGATCCCCTTTCTATTTTTTTCGTTTCTTCTGGAAGGCGACCCCCATTACGTTCGGATCACGCCACATTCTTTTACGCGAGGTAAAATAACGGCCACAAGTCGACGTTTCTGGAAGTCGCCCTGCTTAATGAACCATGCACTTACCACTACAATGTTTGTTTGCCGAGCAGACGCGATGATGCGTCTGCGACATTATAATGCCGCGATCGACGGTTAAGGATATGACCTATGGTAAGCCGCATGGCGTAACACACCGTATGAATTTGGACATTAGTTTAGAAAATGAAAATCATCGAAATATAGATAGAAGCGACTTGCTTAATGAAATAAAAATATTTTGTGACATATACAGTAAAAATTTGTCCTATATAACACCAATGCAATGTTCGAATATGATACATAAAGTAAAGGATTTATTTTCCAATTTCATGATACTTTAAGAATATTACTAATTATTCCAATCGCTTCCGCAGGGCATACTTTCTCTAGATTAAAACTTATTAAAAATTATATACATACTATCATGTTTCAGGGAAGACTATCTAATTGATTATTTAATTTGAATAAGTTATGTGAAAATTGAAATTACGAAGATATAATTATTGATTTTGCACGAAACAAAGCGAGAATAATAAACTTTATGAAATAATTGTACTTCACTAAGTTTGAAAATAATAAACATTTCAGATACGGGTATTTTTGTTAATATGTACTCAATCATCGAGTCATTATTTTGTTATTGTTATTAATAAAAACTTTCTAATTAGAATAGGAATAAATTTTCGTCAAAGAAAGTTATGAGCTACAGAGGTAGAGATTTAAGGTTACATTATAAAAGGAATGAAAAATGTGAAACGATAGATTGTTATGTGGACGCTGATTGGGCAGGAGATCATGTAGATAGGAAATCTACTTCTCGATATGTAATTAGATTGTATGGAAATGTAATCAGTTGGAAGTCTAAAAAACAAAGGTGTGTGACAAAAGCCTCGACGTATGCAGAGTATGTAGCCCTATCGGAAGCGGTAAATGAATTAATGTCTATTAGAGAAATTATGAAACTCTTCAATGTAAATCTAGACGATAACCCTGTAAAACTTTATGAGGATAACTCTGGAGCGATAAGTATAGCAAAGTACGGAAATTTCATAAAAAATTCTAAACACATTGGAGTTCAATACCACTACATTCACGAGTGCTTAAAGGAAAATACCGCGGATATTTTTACGAAAGCACTGTGTAAGGAAAAATTCGAGAGGTTTAGGTCATGGAAGAATGTGAAATAGGAGGAATGTAAGTAAAGTAATAAGTGTTAAATTTTCTGTTACTTAATTCGACAAGTTATGTAAATACAATTAAGTGTACAGTATAAATGTAAGGAGGCGTGTTAGGTAGATGATACATTTCCATGATATATGGGAGTGTGTGTAAGCGTCAGAGGACGTCCAGGTCTTAGTTGAGACAAAAGACTGTTGTTAGATGGGAGAAGCTTCTAGAATAGTCTGGTTGACAACAAGCGTGCGTGTTAGAAGATTATCGAGGTCTCCAGAGTGTAATATATATGTATAGCTGTTGTGTGTGACTACTACCAACAAAATATCTACAATATCTACAGTATCTCCGAGTATCACGAGTATCTACCGAGTTACGCGACGAGCATTAACGAGTATTTATCCGCGATTTTATTTTGCGATTTATACTTTGTACTAACGACTTACGTATACAGGCTGTACATTAATTTATTATTTTAGATACATTCGATGGTTTCAACAACGGGCAATCTCGTCCTTTAAACCTCACGTACTAACTATCCTCTACACATAAACCTCCACAAGGTAAATATCGTAACTGTAAATGTTATTTTTTGCGAGAAACTCCCGAGTCAGTAGTGACACATAAGCTGATGTGTTTTAGTAGTACAATTTCTACGAGTGATCGTTTCACAAATCCTTGGAATTGCTTCGTACAATCGACGTGAAACGCTCAAATAGTATTCTCTATGGATCGTAACGTATTGTGATAAAAATTTATGAAACACAATACCACGGTAATCGAAAACGAAGCTGAGAAGGACTTGAACGTTTGATTTCAGTGCCATGCTTTCCTCAGTCGCGGTTAACTTGAAAATTTCCATTGTGATACTTATGATCTTCATACAACAATGATAAGAGGATACAGTAGAAATAAAAAAGTTTCGAAATATTAACAAAAATATATTTACTTATTTCTTACACTTGAGGTGATATTAAACGCATTGATTATTAAAGAGACGAGTGGAAATTTGTAATAGTCAATTATATTGAAATTACTTCAAGTGCAGATACAGAGATAGTGTAGGTTGGTTGTAACTGTCATTCGTATGACTCGTGATAATTAGCTATATTCTTCACTATATTGGTTCGTTTTCTAAACTATCCTAGAGAGAATGCTCGTCTGTTGATATTGTCCGGCGGACTTATAGAAGGTCGTATTTGATTCTGGTTGACGATTACTCATAACGACGATACTGTTTTTGTCTGGAGTTCGTTTATTCTAGAACTTCGCAAATCCAAAACATCGTTAATACTTCCAGGTACAACAATATGAGTCGCTCCCGGTTCAAATCGTCCTATGACTCATGTGTCGCTACATACTAATACGATAGTAAACTGCTGCATTCTATCTTGGATTAATAGGAAAATTAACAATTAAATGTATGAATATTCATAGTATTTAATAAAATAATAAAAAATTAACGGTAACATTTGTTTAATTAACATCTTTCGGGAATTCACTTGATATTTATAAATTGCGAATTTTATAATCTGTTCATAGAAAGTGTACTTGGTGGTAAAAGTAAATGATAGAGATAGTAATAGGAATCACAATGTGACGGAATAATTTCTGATATTTATATATAATTTCCATCGTCATTTGTAAGAGTACGAATTTCAGAAAAGAGTTCAGTATTTTACGAGTATTTTACGAGTGATTACGAGCATCGAGTATCCAGTATCTTTCTGTAATTATGAGCTATCTACCGAGTTATCGACGATTATCTAGCGAGTATTTACTGAGTATTAATTAGCAATTTTACTTTGCGATTTATACTCTGTACGAGCATCTCAGCGAACATTATCTGTATACTAATTTATCATTTTAAATATATTCGACTGTTACGACACGAACAATAACGTCTAATAAATCTCACGATCAAACTTCCTCTACACAAATCCTCCATAGAACTTATTGTTTCCACAATATGGAGTGATTATATTTATTACCTTGCCAAATAATGGGTATTGACTAAAACATCAGAATATGGATCGGTTTATTTTTGTCCTAGATTTATAAGCAAAATTTTTGTCAGAACCGATATCCAAACGACTGTGACCTTTCCTTGTTAGGTTGCAGAAGTTTATGCATTACAATATACAGTAAATATGCACGGTGCTATGCAAGATATACGTATATATGTCGGGGTGGCGTTGTGGATAGGGTTGGGGGTGTTTAGTGAATCTTCATTAGAATCAGCCATCGTTATTGTATAACAAAGGTAC
>NT_177628.1:0-940 GCF_000188095.3 Bombus impatiens
TAATAGCGCTGTGTCGTCTGCAAATGTTGCTATTGTTATCTCGTTTGGTACAGGTAAGTCGGCAGTGTAGATGGAGTACAGTAGGGGTCCGAGGACACTACCTTGGGGTATGCCGGATTCTATTGGGAATGTTGCGGAAGTGGCGTCTCGGCATTTAACATAGGCATTTAACCATGAATTGTCTATTGGTTAGGTAGGATTTTAGGATGGAGTAGTAGGGGTGGGGTAAGATCTTTTTAAGCTTGTAAAGTAGCCCTTCATGCCATACTTTGTCGAATGCCTGTTGGATGTGTGGCGGATCGGTATCAATAGGACGCCGACAGGTCAGGTCGCGGGTACCAACCGCCAACACTAGAGGGCTACGACGACAACGATCTGTCTAACTCGCTAGCGGTCGAATATACGAGCGATTGATACAAATACCGCACCTAGCGAGACTCCCTCTACGTCTAAGGCAGGGACTACCGGGCATAGCCTTACTGACGAGTCCACCGGTAGTCCCGGGACGAAACGCACCACTCTCTCTCTCTCTCTCTTTTCATACGCCACAGATGTCTAGGAAAACCGCTCAGCAATATTTTTTCTTTTCGAGGGTTTCCCTGATCGTATGGGTTATGCGATGGATTTTCTCTACTGTTGAATGTTGTTTTCGGAAGCCGAATTGGTGATCTGGGAGTGTTTTCAAATCCTCTAGGAGTGGAAGGAGTCGATTAGTGAGCATCTTCTCGAATAGTTTAGATAGGGTAGCTAAAAGACTCATAGGGCGATCGGAGCTGGTTTCGTACATCGGTTTACCGGGTTTAGGGATGAGGGTAATCAGTGAGATTTTCCAGGCCTTAGGATAGTGTTCAAGGCGAAGGATAGCATTAAAAATCGATGTGATGAGTGCGATCCCTTTTATGGGAAGTTCCTTGATTGCTTTATTGCCTATTAGGTCGTG
>NT_177628.1:2521-4087 GCF_000188095.3 Bombus impatiens
TATTAATTTATCCATGATGAGTGTTAGTAGCGATAGCAAAATATTTATTTGCTCTGATTGTTTCTCTATTAGCTTTTCAAGCCTAGAGAAGTTGTCTGTGTTAGGTGGGTTGGGGACACTATTTTGGGAAAGATCCCTTTGGCTATTCGGGTTATTTTGGATGCCTTGTACTGCTTGGGCATAGGAGGTTGAGGTGATGATGAATTTGATAGGACTGGGTGTTTGGTTGGTTGAGGGGATTGGGGTAGTCGTGAATTTTGGCGGGCTGGGTGTTTGGTTGGTTACCTCTTTTGCTCTGAGTTCAGGGTACCTGTTTATGTATAGAGTTTTATAGGCTGAGCAGCCTTTATAGTTGGCAGTCGTTAGTGGATTGCAATACGGCGAACCTGTTGTGGGTGTTTATTTGTATCGTTGATTGTTCGTTCCGGGTGTCGATCGTGTTTGGTTTTCATGTTTCTATTTTCCGTTTCTTTGTAATATTAGCGTCGTTGGTACGGAGGGTTCTGCTGCACTTCTGCCACGGGGAAGGTAGCGCGGTGTAGTTGCGAGTTTGCTCCGGAGCGCCTGGTCGCGATTGCTGGGCCCTCACTGGTCGCGATTACTGGGCCATCATCGAGCTAGTTAATTCAAAGTGAATAACTAGTCCTCGAGGCTATGAGGCTAGTATTCGGGTTGGGGTTAGGTGCGTGGGATTTTCTTCTCCGTAAAGGGTAGGAAACACTTGGCTGTGTTCACTTCCGGCGGTTGGGCGACACATGCTGTTTTCGGACTTCACTGGGCACTAGAGACACGTCTGCACGCTTCGGCACTCAACAGCGAACCAGTGTACCTTGTTGCAGACCGTTTCTTATGGAGAATTCTTTGCTTGATGTGTTTGAACCTTCGGTCATTACGAATGTTCGGCTTGTGATCACGTCCCAGACTATTTTAATTAGGTGTTTAGGAAGGTTTATCTTGATCAATTTGTATATGAGACCTGGGATCCAGACTGTGTCAAAAGCTTTTTCGAGGTCTATTAAGCAGGCGGCTACTCGTTGTTTTGCGTTTAGGGCCCAGCAGATGTCCGACGTAAGTTTGTTTATTGCGTGGATTGTGGTGTGTTTGTACCTGAAGCCAAATTGATTTTCTGGGATTATGTCATTTTTTGTGCAGAAGAAGGTTAAGGGGTTGTTTATGATTATTTCAAATACTTTGCTTATGTTGGGGAGGAGACTTATGGGTCGTAGGTTTGCAGGCGATGAGCCGTCTTTGTCTTTTTTTGTAATAGCTATCAGTTTGGCTTTTTTCCATTTTCTGGGGAAATATGTGTTGTTTAGTGCGTTGTTGAAGAGTACTGTGTAGTAACATTTTATTTTGTTCGGTAGGAGCTTGAGTAAAATGTTTGGGATGCCGTCGAAGCCGGAGAATTTTTTGTTGTTTAGTTTGGAGAAGATTATGTTTAGTTGATTGTAATTTGTGAAGTAGTTTATTTCTGGATCTGGTTGTTTGGGGTTGTCTGCGGTGTTTTCGTTTGAGGATGCGCAGACTGTTTTGTTTAGCGTTTTGTCTTGTTCCATTTCATTTTTG
>NT_177628.1:4132-5839 GCF_000188095.3 Bombus impatiens
TCTCGGCCCATGTGTTCGTTTTGTGTATTTATTTTGGAAAAGTGGATGCCGATGATGTCTAGTTTTTCTGTTGTTTTAGTTATTATGAAGTTACCCTCGGTGTCTTTGGTGGTGTTGTGTATTGTTATACCTGCTTCTTGGATGAGGGAGGTTTCTTCTGAGGGCAATTTGAGAGGTGGGATGGGGCTTTGTCCTTTTGGTCTGAAGATTTGATTTGTTTGTGGGAACATGTTGGCTGAGTCGTTTTTGGAGATGTGTTTTATTTTATTTGTCCAGTAAGGGTTTATAGAGTTTGCGAATTCTTGTTTCATTTGTGCTTTTATTTTGTATAGTAGGTACTTTACGAATTCTAATTCTTCTCTTTTGTCGTAAGGATAGTTAAATTTTATATTGTTTATTTTGGAGAGTATGTAGCTTTTGTCTCGATGTAGCTCTTTTATTTTGTTGTTGATATAGGGCTCGCATGAATTTTTTTGTTTTATGTTTGGCACAGATTTTTGGAGAGCGATTTATGTATGTTTTTCTATTTCGTCTATGAATGAGTCGATTTGTCTGTTTGTTAGGTTGACGTTGTTGTAGATCTTTAGGTTTTGTTCGAGTATGTTTTGGAACTTTTTCCAGTCTGTCTTTTTGTAGTTGTACCTGGGTATCTCGGTCTGTGTTTCGAGTGTTAGGAGGTCAGATGTGTTCTTGCTTACGTGAAATATTAGGGCGTTATGGTCACTGTCATAGGCTGAAGTTTTGAGGGTGTTATCTGGACGTAGGTTTTGAAATTTTACTCGTGCATCTGCTAGGCATATGTCCAGATATGAGCGTCCTTTTAGATAAGAGGGTAGCTCGGAACTGTATAAGGTTGTTTTGTAGTGAATGCTTTTATTGTCTAGCCTGTTTCTAATGAAGTTGCCTCTCGTGTCGTTTGTTTCGTTTTTCCATCTCGTATGTTTTGCGTTCAGGCCGCCTGCTATTATATAGTAGTTTTCCGTTATATTGAGCTGTAAGAGTTCGAAAAGTTTATTGAATTCGTCGCTAAATTCTTTCTGGTTTCCGAGGGATGCGTAGGCTGCAGTGATAAACAAGTTTTCCTTATTGCTTATTTTTATTTTTATGATCGTTGTTTCTAGGATTTTGAAATTTGTTATTTTGCCATTTATAATTGTTTTGTGTTTTATGGGGTTTTTTATGAGGATTGCTGTTCCTCCTCCTTGGCTGGCATTCGGTCTGTCGTGTCTTGTCATGGAGTAGTTTTTGAAATGTACTTTGTGTTTTTTATTTAGTTTTGTTTCTGAGACGAGTACGATGTCGGGGGTTTCTTTATTTATTAGGGTTAGCATACTGTATCTTTTTTGGTTTGAAATTAGAGAGTTGGCATTTATTGCTATTATTTTCAGGTTTTTTAAGTTTAGTTTATGTGTTTTTTTGCTGTAATTGTTGGTTTAGTGGATTGTGGCATTTATCTCCCGCACTATTAAAATTGCTAAAGATGGCGCTGATCCTTTCTTCGTGTGTTGATAGTGTTTTTTTTATTTCATTTAATATTGCGTTTGTTGTTCTTTTAACGCTTGTAGTATACTTTTTTTGAAGTCTTCGATAACGTTTATAATGCTTTGTTGGGGGGTGTTATCGGTTGGGACTACAACCGACTAAAACCTCCACGATTACCGTCCCGGCTGCGATCGAGTGGCCCGGGAACCGGTGTGAGCGTTACAC
>NT_177628.1:6423-8579 GCF_000188095.3 Bombus impatiens
GGGGCGGGCCCAGCGTGCTTCGCTAACGCCACACAGAATTCCCAGGCGATCACACATCCAAGTACTATCCATGTCCGGCGCTGCTTAACTTTCGTGATCTGACGGGAACGAGTGCACTCAACGTGGCCAGGGCGTTGGCAAAGTAATAACATCTATTACCTTGCCAACACAATCCTCATCATGCCCATCATCGAGAATCCCCAACACTCTCAGGAATCCTGACATATTCGAGAATCCCGAGATTTTCGAGGATATTTCTCATCCCGACTCCACCCGATATTTTCGAGTTCTCGCATATTTCTAGTTGTTAAACATTAAGGAGCTTGAGAGAGGTTTTAAGTAATTACAAATTGTTCTACGCGCGTTTGAGAAAAAGAATTTTATAATAAATTTAGAAAAATAGAATATTGAGGCAGAGAAATTTCAGAGAAAAGATCCGTGCACTTATAGAGACTCCCGATCCGACAAATGTTAAACAGATACGACGAGATTTTTAGGGGTTTCGAAATTCTTTCGAAAATTCATTGAAAATTTTACTCGGAATATAACATTATTGATAAATCTCTTGCAGGAGAATTCCTTGACAGTAGGATTTGGAATAATTTAATTGCTGATTGAACATACGAAAAACTAGTCCGGAAGAGCAGAACTCATTGGCGTGCATTTGCTTAATATAAGGTTTACAATGATTACGGACTGCAATGCAATTCGCTGGACTGCAAATAAAAAAGATATTCGATCCGGAGTTGTTCGCTAATGCGCTTACTTCCAGGATTACAATTTTGAAATCGTGTATCGCCCAGTGGACGGGACAGTTTATCTGGACTATTTAAGTAGGAATCCTATAAATTGTTTGTCTATGGACATAACCACTGAATGGATTAAGGTGACACAACTGCAGGATAATCATATCGATATAATACGGAAAATATTGGAAGGCGATAATGTTTATCCAAAGGTAAAGCAGGAGAAGTATGGCCTGAAGGATATAATCTTTCGGAAAATCAAGAATAGATGCAAATAGTGGCTCATATGTTTCGCTGAAATGTTGTGAAAATGTATCGATGAGATGTCAGGAACATTTTGCCTTTGAGAAGATCGACGAGAAGGGAAATCACGCGGGAATCACTGATTTAACCGGTTGAGTCCCAGGTGTTTTTGAAAAAAAAGGGGTGATGAATCCTGAACAGCGCGACAGCGCTTGTCTTAATCGATTGCGAAGAAAAACAAGCGGCGCAATAGCGCTCGTCATATTTGTTATTTTTATGAAATACGTCTATATTATTATATATGCGTACTATTAGTTTATAAATATTTCAAGTTTTGTTCAATAAAAATCATAGATGAGAAGATAACAATTCTTTTTTATTATTTATTTATTTAAATTTTACAATTTGTCCAGTAGGACATTTGGTAAAATATTATAGCGGTATCCTAGTATAGCATGTGAGTGAGGCTACTCCCAGCGGGGTACCATCATCGTGTTTGTTAGGTTATGTCTTTTGTGAGATCTGTTGGGTGTTTCCTTTTTAATCTTCTTTTTATGCTTGATGTGTCGACCGTTTCCGCTGCCAGCCGGTTTGGGTGCGTTGCTATTCGTTCTCCGTACCTTCTTGCACTTTTGTTAATCTCCTCCTTGCCCGTTGGTATTCCCAGGTCTTTCCGAATGTCCTCGTTTCTAACGTACCATGGGGTACTATTGTTCTGAATATTTTAGATTGCGTTGCCTCTATTTTGGTTATATGACTCATTGATGCTGTTCCCCATAGTGCTATTCTGTATGTCCAGATTGGTTTTATGACCATTTTATATATTTGTCGGAATGGCGTTGAGGATAGGGTTGTCGGTGTTTGAGGAGTCTTCATTGAAGGTAGCCATCGTTGCGGTGTAACGAAGATACGATTTATTGACACAGGTATGGATAACACCGTACAGTCTTGACAATTGATCACGGCGGTTCGGCACTCGCGACACGAGTGACGATGCTCTCGGGCTCAATAACGATTCCACGGCCAACGGGATGACAACAGAACGTACACACAAAGTCTAAGTCTGGTTAAAACGTGAAATGACCACTGATCGCGAAGACGTTACTCTTTGCGCGAAAAGGAATGCCTGTCCCGTCCCGATGATGCCACAGAGGAAAACTATAATGG
>NT_177629.1:0-7176 GCF_000188095.3 Bombus impatiens
CGATTATATATATTTTTTTATTATTTAATTTGTATTTTATAATTTGTCCAGCTGGACATTTGGTCAATTTTTCTAACCTAATTGCTAAATAACACGTGGATAGCTATCCCCAGAGGGATACCATCTTCGAGCTTAACTTCTTTAGTGTGGTCAGTGTGGGTAGTGGGTAGTGTTTTCTTTTTAGTTTTCTTTCTGCGTATTTTTCTGCGTACCTGCCGATTTCTTCTTTGACCGTTGGTATTTTGACGTTTCTACGTATATCCTCGTTTCTGACGAGGGTGTTGGGGTGTTGACTATTGTTCTCAGTATCTACGATATCTTCGCAATAAATGTTACGTCACGTAACACTCTATCTAGATCAGGCCACACACCGCGGGGAAGATGGCAACCAGATATCTTCGGATACTTACTGCGTACCCTCAATAGTCTCAAGTATCCTGCATAAATCTCAGGAATTTCCTAGTCGAGGTCCTTCAAACCGAACAAACATCTGTTTTCCGAATCATTTCTAAAGACCATTGTTTACTACGGCTTGACAAGGGAAAGTTAGTTCTTCTAACGTACGATGCAACTTTTCTCCTACTAACTACTTTACCACAAAGATTCTGTTGCTTAAGTATGACTTGAGTGAGTGATGTATTTGTTGCGGGAAGTGTTTTTTGATTGTTTGTAAGTGGTATTCATGGTTCACTTTATCAAATGCTTTCTCAATGCCCATGAAGAGAGCTAAACAGTATTGTTTCTTTTCTATTGCTAGTAAAATTTCGTTGATGAGCCTGTGAATTTCCTCTATCGCGGAGTGCCTGATTCTGAACCCAAATTAGTGATCTAGTATTAACATTTCTTTCTCTATTGTTGGGTGGTTTCCATTACAGTTATAGCATTTTACTTCGTTTATCTTTCCTATGTATGAGCAGTTTGTTGTTAGGTGGTTTTCTGCACATTTGACACACGCCGGGTTTCTGTTGCAGTAGTTTTTTGTGTGTCCGTATTGTTGGTCTGGATCTATAACAAATAATACTATATTAATATAGCAAAGAAATATCGTAAATATCGATATCACTTGTAAGGCGATGCCTTTGGGCATAGTGAAATTATGTTGATCAGTTTTTGGATATTAGGTTGAAATTAGATAATAAAGTTATAGATTTACCCGTTTTAAGGGATTGTTCAGGCGCCGTTAATTCACTAGATATGTCGCCCTGAAGCAGGATGTTTAAATTTTAGATTATATATTGTACTGATAGGGAGTATTTTATCGCTACAATTATGAGTTTATTTGATTAAAATATCTAACGTAGTGTCTAGTCACTAAACGAATTAGTAGGTCAGCCGTGAACAATGGCAGTAATTTGTATAATAACAAAGGATAAGCCAAATATAGCAGAATGACTCATCGGCTAGCGGGATTTGTAGATGTATACATTAGGATTGATTGATTCTACTATCGGGAGTGGGTGATCAGTTTCAGATAGTGAAAGCGAAACAACTAATGCGCGTCAACGAAGCAAAGTTCTTTTAACGGACACAGCTAGTGATAACGATAGGTGTAAATCTATAGAAAATGATAATGCAGTAACGATACAAGTGTAATAGCAATTGATGAAGTGAATTTAAGCGGACGTAATAGGAATGAAATATCTCGTTTACGTATAAATATGTTATTTGACAGTCCCCTGTCGCGTGGTCGGCGATCGAAGTGCTGTGATAATGAAAAGCAATCAGAAGAAAACAAAGATGTTAATATCGCAAAGACAGAAGCGAAACATAGAGGCAGACCTAGGAGCACGGTTGAAGTTAAAAAAGGTGAAGATCCAAGAAACATCGTACAAAATAAAATGAATGGATTAGAAGAACAAAGAAAATACAAAAGAAGAAACTGCAGAGACAGTAGTTAATTCAAAAGGTATATCAAATAATAAGTGCGATTTATTTGATACCGAAAGAGCTATTGAAATTAATGATAGCGTTCAAAATATTAAATTTACTGAAGGTAGGAGCCATATTCAAAATGATATGGAAGATGTAGTAGAAGACTCACAAGCACTATCTAAATTAGATAAAAATAAATTATCGACAATATCGAAGTTCCTAAAGATAACTTTAAGGAATTTGAAGAAACCAATGAAATCAGTATCAGTGAACCAATGATTTCTGAACTCCTATTATCGAAAATAATTTATGTGATAATGAAAAGGATAGTGTATCTGAAGTGCAAAAAGTAAATGATGGATCAGTGTTTAAATCCTTGCTTGAGTTATCATCGCTTAAAAGTAATATCAAACGCCAGACAAAATTTAAAAACCTACTCAGTATAAGAACGTACAGCTCATATGTTCGAGTCAGTAACAAAACAAGCGAGAATGGAAGCTGAAGACTATGTAATAAATTTAGATGAAGAACATACAGTTAAAAGAGTAAAATCCAAAGGTACGGATAATGATATATTGCTTGAAAAAGAAAGAACAAGCACCTATGTTGAAAGAAGTTGATAAAATAACAGCAACATGTAGCAACAGACAAGAGAAAATAAGCCAAATTTCTGAAGAAGAAACGATACTCTAGAACTCGAAATTTCTCGAATTGATATGCTAAACAACAAATTTAACGAACAGTTGAAAGGACGTGAAACAGCAATAGAAGACTTAAATAAATTGTTAGAGCATCAATCAGAAATTCATAAAGTTACCTTAAATGAAGCAAGTTTGAAAATTTCTGATTCTGAGAGCGTACTACGGTGTATCGAGAGCCATATAACAAGCTGCATTGTTAAGAGTATTATTCTCTTCACTTTTGAGGGGATATGTCGTGATAGGGTCGGAAGGGAAACTCAGATTTATTGAACGATAAATGTTTATTCACTGTAATGTCAATGAGTACACTTGGCGCAGGACTCGCGATTATATTCGGTTCGCGAATGCGCGGTTATAAGTTAGAGCTCGGATAGCTATGATTCGAGATGCGCTACGAGTGCAGACAATGATTGCACGAGATGTCGAGAGCTTAGATAATTATTCAACTCGAACCGTGTAAGTATAACGATCGTGGTATGTTGACTCGCGGTAATAGACTGACTTTCTTGTCACGATGCTACTGCGGAGGAAGACTGCGTTGGGATGTGTCTAAGGATGCGAAGGCATCGGATTCGTTGAGAAAAGCTTTGGTTCGGAAAGTGAGGGAAATGTACGTTAATGTTTATTGGCTAATTCGTGTTGATCGTTGGAAAAGGATGCTAGCTGCCCTTGAGAGGGTGTTGCTAGTGGGAAGCATCGTACGTGAGAAATAGCAGATTTCTCGTGTGTCCCCGTGGTAGGTGGTCGACTTCGAGACTGATAAACAAAGACTGTTTGTCTCTTTGGAGGACCTTAGCTAAAATAAATTCTAAGATTTATAGCGGTCCTTAGGCTAGCTGGAAATATTCGGTACGAATGTATCGACATCTGGCAATCATCTTGTCCGCAGGTAGAGGGTCTTTGTGTCGTGCGCCCCGCGACGTAAACTGTTGGGAAGTTTACTGTCAAGTGCCGCCACAGTATTATTCTCTTCACTTTTTGTTATTGGCCTATCGCCCTGTTAGTTTCAGATTGGGAGAGTGAGTCCATTCCAATCACAAGGGTTAATAGCATGGAATAAGTTGGAATAGGAGGAATTTACTAAGCGAAAGTTCCCGATAAAATGGCTGTTTGCCAAGTTTTATTTTCGAGACACCATGTTGTTGTACGGGTCGATATATCTCCAGGCGCGATGCTCGAATTCCATTCGCAACCTCGAGTAGAAGTCGCCATATTCCGGACCACTTGCTTGTTGACAGAAATAGAGACTGCGCTAAGTAAGTTCCGTTGTTGTGCTGTTACTTTGGAGATGTTTTTTGAGGATTTCCGAAATTTTCTCGCGGTTCGAATCTATTTCAGATAATGCCTTATAGTGGCAGCTATCTACTTGCCAAGTCGTGTTTCAGGAAAAAACTTGGAAGCACGGGTAATTACTTTGAACTCTGAGTCAGTTGGTCTGATATACCATAGTCGGCTGCACGAAAGTTCCATTATGATATTTTATTTATAAGGAGGACAAGCACTGTTTTCTCTTAAATTTTTTGATTGATTTGAAACATTGTCAAGGAACAAGACATAGTTTAATAATGGATATACAGATGTAGCTTCCTATTGCCTATACGTGGCAGTGTGATATGTTTGGAAATCTTGAATGCTGTGAGCGATGCTCTGTTCTTACCGCCGAGTTATTGGACTCGTCTAGGGGATTGTCGCTCTATTATTTAATGGAGAGGAGCCGGTTCACTGTTGAGCTATGTTGCTGCGGTATAAACGTGAAAATTTCCCCTATAAGTTTAGAGTTTGAGCTTTGTATTGTAGTATTTAGCCATTTCTCCAAGGACAGTGTTAGGGTTATGGTTCATATTTAGCCATCAGATATATCGCGATGAAATAAGGGAATACACAGGTTAGGACAATTATCTAGTTTATTATTCGATGGAATTTTACTGCAAGTAATTTTTGAGTCACTTGTTTCACGCACGAATCGTATTTATTTGTTTCGCTTTTCGTTAATATTCCAAATTCTCCTTTGTCATCGCCTTTCTAATACTAACAATAAGCGTTGAGAGCAACCTTGATGTGAACAGGATGATCAGAATTTTTACACGACATGCAACAAGGTTGATTTGTGTTATCCTCGCTTTCTTCGGTACAGGAATACGTAGGTACAGGTACGGTCAATACGTTCATTTGAATCATAATTTATCGTTGAATTTAACGCTGCGGCAGTCTGTTGCAGTTAGAAGCCACATGGCCTAAACGTTGGCAAGTCTTACATTGCATTTTGTTTGTCAAATCTAATTGCTGGTGAAAGGTCGGAGGCAAAATACTGAAAATCAGCCGAAGATCAGAAATTGAATAAAATTTCAGGCTGGCTTTTGACACTAATCTCATCAGGCCCGGCCACATAACTGGTTTTAAAAGTTGAGAAATCAATTAATCGGAGAATATAAGAATTCATATAAACCCAGATGAACAAAAGAAATAACGATAAATGTACAATTTTAAATTAGATCTTTAAACCAGTCATTTGACTAGCCCTGTAAGGTTAGTGCTTATTAAATAGTTTAGTAGTCGTTGCGCGACATTTTGAATATTCATTCGTATAATAATTAGCGAAATAACTTTCCTTCGTTGATTGCTCCGCCATAATTTATTTTCATTATTTACATCCTTCACTGTACATTTCTTAATTCTCCGTATTCAAGATATTTCTAAGAATAAAAATCATTGGATTGGTCAAAATTTCAGATACTATGTCGTGATAATAAAAATGTTATAGAGAAAATATCAATGGACTTCAAATTTTCAACCGTGAGAAAATTATTCTCTTACCACATTTTTCGCTTAGGAATAAATAACTTTCCTCTTTTATTATTTTTATATTAGTATTAACAGCGAATACGCACTTAAAAAGCACTTAATCCTTCTTCTGCATACTGGGTCATTTCCGACCGGTAATTTTAAGTAATTTTTCATTTTCTGCATGCTGTTGTTTCAATCTTGCTTTCTTTAACGAAATTAAGATTATAAAGTAAGGTAACTAAGGTAATAAGTTAGACAAATGTGTCTGTGATGTTGCCAGTAGGGCTACGAATTATTGTACGATGTTTGTAAATATCGGTGTAGAGAAAGAATCGTGCTGCGCAATTCGAAAGATTCCTGCTGCGTAATTCGAAAGGAAGTGCTCCGTAGAATAGGAATGTTTTTGTTGATATATACATTTCTTTATCTAGTAACGTGTAATCGTTAACTGCGTAGCTGCTTGTGCCACCGGCTCTTGTGTCCCCGTTAGCTGCTTGTGCCACTGGCTCGTGTGTCCCCCCTTCCCTCGCCACTTTGGAAATTGCTATGCGAAACTAAGGTACAAGGAGTCATTTAGTCGTCTCATTTCGTACCGATAACGTGGATCGCGTTGCGTCAGGTTTGTAACGTATTATAACCTATTGGTGGCATCGGTTCTTTATTACTTTCATTAGTGTGTTTTTCGCATTATTCATTACTATATTTTTAACTTCGTAACATATATTTTTTTTGATAGAGGAAACGCGCAAGTAAACTCAAGTACTTCAAAGCAAGATTTCGCGTGCGTTTCTGTAGTATTATTTAAATATATTTAGTTGTGAACTTTCGAATTCTTGCAAATATTTTCAACTGTTTATAACACGGGATTCTAGTGTATTAGTGGAGTGTATATCTCATATTCTAGTAACGAACATTCATAGTATAATTCTTGCAAATGCTCACATTGCATTCATGGTATTCGCAAACATTTGTTCGATATCGAGAAATATCGTGTAATTTTAAATTAATATTTTTCAAACGTAAAAGAAAAGTAGCACTATTTTTTAAATAAACGTTTGATAGAGAAAAGGAGAAAAACATCGAAACTATATTTCGCTTCCTTTCTACTCCCCATCCTACCCCACCCCATCCCACCCCACCCATAAACAACTCTATTTTTAGGGAATATTTGTGACCGCGTGCAATGCGGTTTGTAGAGTCAGTGTTTGCTCCGCAAAAGTATTTTTCAATATTTTCAAATCACGGTCGTTTTGATTAAATCCAATTAAATAATCACACGCGAAAGTAATAAAATTTTATCAAACAATTTTGTACACGACATTAGAGCTCTTGCTTGCCGGTTATAATTTTTGCGGTCATGGTAATGTGGTCTTATTTTATATTCTTTTGAACATTCTTTTTCGGTACTAGAGTCAGTGCATCAAGAGGACAAAGCCTCTGCAAGAGGTCAAGAATGTAAGTAGTTTTACATATTGTATTTCAATTTGTTCTATTTATTATATTTTGTTTGAAATATTGTCAGTTATACAATAAAACGATTGATAATTTAGAATAAATAAAGTCTTAAAATCTTAACATTAAGATACAATAAAACTGTCTGATACGTATAAAAAATCAATGAATGTTTTATTCTCAAACTTTTATATTAGAGTTTCAATTTATATACTTATTAGAGTTTAGTCTTTATTATTGTTAAATTTCCATGTTTGTTATTGTGTATTAACGATATTAATGATATTTTCTATTTTGTAATAGACATATCACAGCTTGAACTTTGTCTTCTTTGGGAATGCTCCAACGGTGGCTCAAAAGCCAAGAA
>NT_177630.1:0-1593 GCF_000188095.3 Bombus impatiens
TGCATTTTTAAAATTTTGTTAAATATAATTTAGAGTAATTATTCATTATTAATATTAATTAAAATTTAATTTTATATAAAAATTTTTTAAAATATATCTAATATAAAATATATTAGATATATTTTAAAAAATTTCTATTAAATGCAATTTAATTATTTATAATTATTAACTAATATCCAGTTAATATAATAAATTATTTTAAATATGCATGTATGTGACTTATTTACATTGATTATTTAAATTGAATATTATTATATTTTAAATATAAAAAAAATGATTAATAATTAATTAAAATTTGATTTAAAAATCTACTAACAAAATTATCTTCTAAATTATTATGAAATGTATTTTTTTATCTATATTTTAAATTATTTATTCTATTATATTTTATAATAAATTATTTTTTGGTAGGTTTAATTGAAGATCTTTTACAAACATGATATGATTATATTATTAGTTTTATTAAATCATATTTTAAATCTAAACCTCCGAAATCTTAATTTTTAAATAAATATTTTATTTTAAATTTTATTATTAATTTTTAATTTCAAAAAAAGTTTTTTATATATTAAAAATTTATATTTATAAATTTTTAGTATATTTTTTTCTTCAAAATTATTTAAATAAATTTATATTACTATATTTAAAATATAGATAAAATTGTTTTAATTAATAATAATTAACTTTAAATTTTATTATTATTTGTATTATTTTATCTTAAATTTAATTTGTAATTTTAAAAAATTATTTTTATTGTATAAATAAAATTATAATAATAGTATAACTTATATATTTAAGTAATTTTCATTTTTTTTTTTTTTTTTTTAAAAAAAAAATGAAAATTACCGTTAATTTTTTACTAATAAAAAATTAATTAAATGTATTTATATATATATATATATATATATATATATATATATATATAAATATAAATATATTTAAAATTTAAAAATTAAAATAATAATTTAATAATAATAATAAAATAAAATATTTAATATAAAAATTAAGTAAAATTAGTTTAATTTTTAAAATTTATAATAATAATAATAATATTAATAATAAAATATTCAATAATAATTTTATAGAATAATAAAATTTGTATAATTTAAAGTATTTTGATTCAATAAATAATTTTTAAATTAATTGTAATAAAATAAAGATTTTCTGTTAAAAACTTAAATTTAATTAAGTTAATAAAAATTCAATTGTTATGTAAATAAGTATATATTAATATATAATTATTAATTATAAAATATATTAATTTATATATATATATATATATATATATATATATATATATATATATATATATATATATATATATATATATATATATATATATATATATATATATATATATATATATATATATATATATATATATATATATATATATATATATATAATTTTAATTGCAAATAAAAATTAAAATTTAATATAAGTATTTTAAGATTTAATTTTAAAAATTTATATAATTTATATTAAAATATTTTATATAAAAATTTAAATATATAATAATTATTTATAATTTAAAATTGATATTATTAAATTTTCAAATAATGAGTAAATTATAATAATATTTAGGAAATTTTA
>NT_177631.1:0-207 GCF_000188095.3 Bombus impatiens
AGATTTCATCAAAATCTACGAAATTTTCGCGATTTGCGAGCTATTCGGATTGTTACGAAGCTTAGACGGTGGTGCATTACATTTGCAGTGTAAAATGGAGTCCAACGAGCTCTTAAACGTCGAAATATCTCCAACGGGAAGGAAATGACGGCTAGATTTACTCAAAATCTACGAAATTTTCGCGATTTGCGAGCTATTTTGATTGCT
>NT_177632.1:0-60428 GCF_000188095.3 Bombus impatiens
TATATATATATGTTATACTATAATATAATCCTTTTATTTATTTCATATTCGTGATAATGTATCAGTTGATATGGATTGACTCTATTTTCTAGAAATTTCATATCTCTTTTATAATGAATGTTTTCTTTTTATACAATTTTTTATACAAAGAATATGAAACGCAGTTCAAAAATTTAATATTTCATAATCGTATGAAAAGTAATTATTATGTAAAGTAAATTACTATATAGTTTTCTTTTAGATATGCTTACACTTGTAATAATCACTTGTATTTGGTCTTGTAAAATATTTTAACCTTTTTAATCTGTATGTACTTGAACATTGCATGCTGTAAAATCAATGTAACTTTGGCAAAAATTGCAGCTAATGCGATAATGTGATTTGCACAACTTCATCAATTAGCTGAACATTATAAGATTCAGAAGTTCTGAGAATCATGAAGAATTTTCTAAAAAGACCTTGAAAGATAATTTAACCTCCGAATAAATACTTATTTACGGATATTCTATTGCTTCAAGCCAATGAAGAAATCTAAGGTATAATGCAAATCAGAAGCTTTTCTTGAAAAGATTAATACGTGTTTAGTTTAAGCGATATAAAATTTGGTTATTATATAGTATGATTTTTCTCAAAATCTCTTTTTCCGCATTATTTCGTAGGATTTATTTTTAAAGCTGCAATGGTAGCATAGCCCCTTAATGCAGCTCTTTTATATATATATATATATATGTATTATAATTATACTAACATATATATCAATATAATTGTATAAATATATTATAATAATTATACACTGTGGTTCCAAATTTGTGTTACAAGTGAAAATATGGTTTAAAATAAGACAAAATCGAAAATAACAAAAGTACGTTGGGGATCTCATTTTGAAGAAAATCGTGAAAATTTAATGTTCTTGAAAAACATGTACTAAATTCTGAATTTCAAAATTCAGAAAATTTCTTTTACTATAAGTTTAATAACTGTAATTTTAATAACACACTGTGTATGAACAACTTTTTATTTTTTCGGAATAAAATATTTATACTACTTTGAACATTTCCTTCCTTGTACATTATAAATATTAAACATATATTAAACATTTTACGATGTTAAATATATAATATACGATATACAATACTTTAATATTTAGTGAATAAAAATAAATATATCAAAAAGCAATAAATTGTACTAAAACAATGTATTAAATTCTTACAGAATAAAATGGATGAATCCTCCGGCATGTAGTAACGAAGCATATATACCTACTTCTGTAGAACACATGGCAAATGTAGCTACTCATGGGATTTGGGTTGTACCATCAGTTATAGGTAGCATGGAATTGGTTCGCCGCTCTATGACATGGACCCAATTGGTATCAGCTTATGTATATGGCACATCCTTGATTCTTATTTTTACGGTCTCAACATTTTTCCATAGTGTACATTACTGCAATAATAATAGGTACTTACTATTACATATTTTAATTTAATTTAGTTTATATAACTTTGTCCATCATTTTGTGTTAATGAAATAACAAATAATTATATTACAGACACCTTAAAGAAACACTTCATCGTTGTGATCGTGCCATGATTTACATTTTTATTGCTGCTAGTTATTTTCCTTGGTTAAATGTAGATCACTTTCCAAATGATGAATTATTATTTACAATGCGTTATGTTGTTTGGATTATGGCAATATTGGGTATACTGTATCAACAAATCTTCCATGAACAATATAAAATGTTAGAAACAATTTTTTATTTAATTATAGGAATTGGTCCTAGTTATGCAATTATTAATGCAGTAAGTATATAATTATACATTGAAAATAAGACTATGACTAAGAATGTTAGATAATAATGATCATACATTATTTAAAAATTTATACCTTAATACTTACAGTATCATCAATATAACATTACTGAATTAAAATTGGGAGGACTGTTTTATATTTTTGGCATTGCGTTTTTTAAATCTGATGGAAGAATACCATGTGCACATGCAATTTGGCACCTTTTTGTTGCTGTAGCAGCTGGTTTTCATTATTATGCCATATTAAATCATGTCTTTCCTGCAGTCTGTTTGTCAGATAATTTTATGACAGCAGATGTATCATCATTACCAAAACTGTTAAAATCTCATACTGAAGAGTTATAAAATCGAATTTTTTATTACATTAATTTTGTATCACATCAAAATTTTACAAATGAGAATTTTTAATATAAAATTGATAAAGTAAGTATTATTTCTTTTTAATCTTCAAATATTAATTTACAATTATGAGACTGAAACTATTAAAAGAGAGATATCTCTATTATTTAAATTTTTTGAGAAATAGAGATTATCTAATATGGTGAATGTACTAATTTTAAAAAGTAATTATATTAACCCTGCGGAGGTCGCGGTCGTAAAAATTCCTTCAGAGGTCGCGGTGTATTTGATAGATACAGTAACTTAAAATCTATACAGTGCTTATTTTTGCGAAAAGGCTGTATATGATAAATATATGAAAAGTCTTTAATTGTACTAAAATTAATATAAAGTATAATATATAGATATATTTACAGTATATATAAACTATATTTAAATATAAAGAATGAACAATTATAAATTTAGAAATATTTAGAATTAAATCTTACCTGTATCTGTCAGATCAACCACGATCTTCGGAGGGTTAAGTACCTGAAATATACATATAAAAATTATATTCTTGAATTGTGGATGTTTGTCAAAATATAACTAAAGCGGTAAAGAAAATATTCAGCTATCATAAAATTGTTATTTGTAAAATATGAATTTCTACGTATTTGTATTAGAAAAGTAACTTTACACGCTTTAATAATAGTTTTAAATTTAGATATAATGAAATGGAGTATTACATAATAAAACTACGTTCATCCGAACATATTGGGAAATAGTAATAACATAATTGGTTCATTGATATGATAGGAGTTTAGTGATTCTCTATTGCACTTATTCAAATAACTGAATTTCAACTCATTCCTTTGTCTCCTTTTTTTTTGTTCATATCTTTTTACGTTTTGGGATTTTGTGCGTTTCAATCTGTTTAAGTTATTAGAACATGGTGATGATATTTATTATATTTACATCATTCCATATTCATATTCATACACTTATTATAGCATTATTAGGAGTTAGGTTATCTTCTGTACGAAAAAACTTGTCAAACAAGTGTTGAATTGATGTCGATGAGAACACAATTTGATATTTTTATTTTCTTGCAGATGGACACATAGAAGACATATGTATGAAGGTTAACTACGCTTTTTTACATCTGTTTTTTTCTTTAATAAGTATATTTTACTTAGCTTCACTGGATTGTATTCCCAATATGGTTGATTTGTCAATATTATATTCTAATGACAAAGTTGATTCGCCCATTTTCAGTCGTTTGAGGATATTACATTTTTTACTAAGATTTAGTATTATTCTTTTTCTTTCCAAGATATATTGCCAAGATATAGATACATTAAATTTTTTTTCAATAATTTGAGCCAATTTTGAGTTTCATTGTTATATAGTATCGTCTCAGTAATGTGTTCATATTCCTTCACTGGGACATATGAAATATGTTCTGAATACGATAAATAGTTAGATAATAAATAATAGAAGATCAGCTACAAGTTCAAATATCTGAAACTGAGTATTAACTTGTATCTGTAAACAAAGTGTGATAAATGAAGATAAACAAAGCTCTACTTTATATATGTACTTTCTATATAATAATTTGATTTTATATAAAAAGTATGATAGCGAGCCAAAGTTTGTATAATAAATCAACATGTTAGTTAAATTAGAGACTGACAAAAATTGTTCAGATAAATGGAATCCTATTGTAATAGTAAATGATGCCTAACATTTTAGTATAAATTATTTACTTCCTGTATAGCATGTATTTGTATAGCAATTATTTTTTAATAATTTTAGATAGATTTATAATAACCTTTTATAAAAATTAGCTTTTATTGTTGGTTATAAAACCAATATTATTTAATTCACATAACATTCATCTAATGAGAAATAAATAATCAAAATTGTCTGTTCATTAACCTTCTGTATTTACAAGAATATTGTGCCAAAAATTATATCAAAATTGTACTGATATACATACAAATTATATAATTTCTATAACATAAAATAGTAGAATCTATATATAGAACTTATTATTTTACACAACATATAACATAAGAAAATATCTGTTATCTTATATTCTGTTGTAGTGTGTTTAAGTATTTTTAGCTACTTTTCTTATAACTTATGATTATGAAAATGTAATGGTAATATAATTGTTGTTTCTTTTCTGATGATTATTTTATTAAGGAATGTAATTGTGATGTATGTTACTAATACCATAAATCTATAAAATAATTGATGTAGTTTTATTATTAAACAAATTTTGGTTTCATTGCTTTATTATTTATTTGTATCTATATGTATATAACATGTTAGAGGCAAGGCACCTTCCTGCCAACATAATGGCAGAGAGCCCGTCGCTATTTAACCTTACGATAATTTATGATTGAATTGATGGCTCAGCAAGGACCTGCTTGCTAGTACTGGCTGGGTCCTTTAGTGAATGTTTGCAAAGCTGATAGCCGCCGAGCTATGGGGTATCGATAGCATGACTGTTTAGAGGATGCGTGAGAGTATTAACAAAATTAATTTTTAACATATATGTAAATAATATCATGTTCAAAATATCATTCATGATTGAAACATTTAAATGTTATTAAAATTTTTATTAAAAAAATAAAATTATAGTACAATTTTAGAGTTTACAGAGGTTTTTAGTAATGAAAAGAATATTTATGTTACATAACATTTATGAGATATTTATTAGATACAACATAATAATAATATAATCATAATAATCATATATGTTAGACAAAACTTGTTTTCTATTACCATTATCGTAGGGCCGCTTTTTCCTTCCAACTCTATGCTGTTTGGTCCGAGTATACGATCGCATTAAGAAAAGAGAGAAAAAGACAAAGACAACCAAATCCGGATTATTTTTATAGAGTGGCATTGCACAACGAATTCTCAATTCTCCATTGAAGCACCTTGCCACTAAGAGCCTTACGACCTTATAGTCCACTACAGGATTTTACTTAACATGTTGAGAGAAATGAACAAGAGAGTATCACTGAAGTATGTTGAAAAGACGGCGTGCCTTGAACAACAGTTAGACATTTCTGAATCTAAAGTATAAAAATCTTTACAATTTCGTGCACTCTAGTGAGCAGAACGGTTTACGCTCTACAGGTATCAACCTACTCATCTTCTCCTTAAAACTGCAACCGTTTTGTATGGCCTTTCTAAGATTTTGGAGAATTTCAACTTTCAAGAATTTTAGCTTCAAACAATCCGAAAAACTACCTCAACGTTTAAATAAAGAAATACGCAACAAGAAAATTAAATTGGGTAACAATTTATATTTAAAATTATAATAGATTGAATACTTTAACAAAGACTTGAGCTCTCATAAAATTTACTTAGACTCTGAGCGTGAAGGTTCTAATGATCCTAGTTTCTTGGTCGCAGAGCCTATTATCTGCTTGGATTTTACATGACAATCTACGAGTTATTCATTACCCAACAACACAAAATGTTATTAACTAATACTAATGAACTGATACTAATTACTTTCATTGGAGCTTATAATATTACAAAACGAATCATTTATGCTTTGACAACTTATTTTTCCATTGTAACGAAAGGTAAATACAAAATTTGAGAGTGATCACCGATATTAATGATTAATAATTTTAACATTTAATTAATAAATTTGTTAAATAAACTTTTGTTCGTTGTCTTGGCTACAGTGTTGTACAGTTAAATTCGCTGCGCTAGAATTTACCCTGCTATAGTATAAAATATTCACGCTAGAGGGAGTCACAAGCTCCTATACTGTACCAGTTCACACAGATGTAACGAAAGAGATTTGTGGTGCTTGAAGAATTTCTTATTTTTATGTGTTTAATGTAAGAGAAAATAGATAATCCAGAGATATATGTTAAGTGAACTAACAGTGCATTATATGCAGATTTATTGAATTAGTTCATTGTTGTACATAAAAAAATTTATACTTCGCCATGAATATACTTACATTCCATTTTTCCAAGCAACTAAGATGGCACTCCTATAATAGTATTAATGATATAATTAGACGATATAATCATGCATCAAATAAAAAGTATAATACATCATCAACAATCAAATCAAACAAATTTCCAGATTATAAAATAATTTATATGTTTCCTTATGCCATGTGTCCTTATATTTTCAATAAATTTAAGCGAAATTACACAATTACTGCAGGTGCACTTATACCAGTGACTGTATCTTTACAAATGTTAGATTTCATGTCATCCATGGAAAATTTAAGTTTTACAACTTGCAGTAAGTTGAAATAACATCTAATATTTTTATGTTGAATTTAAACCTTTATTAATACAATTCATTGTGCATTTTAGATTGTTTGTTAGTCCTTATGTTACATACTATTGGTTTTACATGTAATAATTTAGTTGGAACAATATATGTAAAAGATAAAGATGATTCAGGAAATCAAAATGTTATAATATCATATATAAATTATTGGGGTAAAAGAATAGATTTAAGGACAACTGTTGATGATATTATTCCTTTCACGGAAAATTTCATGAATACTTCTAATTCGTTATATAAAATCTTAAAAATTAAGTCTTGTAAACAAACACTGAAAGTGTATACAAAATATGGAAAAGTCACAGAAGAAGCTAGTTTTTCTAATATTTTTGGATAATCTCCAATAATATTTATTCCCTTGATTAAATAAATATTATTACTACAAATAAAAAACAAATTTATTTTTATCCTTTTTTCTACAACCACCTATAATGTGCATAAGCTCGATTTGCTTCACATTGCTTATGTAAATCATGTTTCTTTTTAATAACTCGTCCCTGCAAAATATACATTTTAGTTATATACGATTATAAAAAAAGTTATATATAAAAAAAAGTTAACTAAACACAATTTCATACTCAAAAAGAGGAATTCGTTTATATGAGAAAAATAATTTTTTGTCATATATACTATTTAACCACATAACAAATTAAAAAATTATTATAAATATACTTTATTGTTCGCATCAATAATCTCTCTTGCCAATACATCAGGAAATTTTTCGGTATTCCCCTTGTCTTGTGCACTTCGAATTAGCCAATTCATAGATAAAAATTGAGCTCTATTTGCATTCATCGGTACAGGAACCTATATATATTAATTTCTTATATTACGAATTTCAAATATCTATTTATTAAATTATTTATTTAATAAAAATTACATTTGTATGTGTACCTGATAAGTTATTCCACCTCTTAATATTTTCCGTAGCTCTAAAATAGGTGTACAATTTTCTACAGCTTGATAGAAAATTATTTTTGGGTCCAATATGATATTTTCTCTATATTCAGGTGGGCTATTGTAATATTCGTTCAATTTTATTATCTTAATATTTTCAAAAGTTTCATCTAATAATCTTCTGGCCAACTGTTTTTTACCTTCTCTCATAATATAATTTGTGAATTTTCTGATATGTACAGAAAACAGATAATACATATAAAATATAGGCAATCAATTATTTAAACCTAGAAAAACATTTTTTACTTAAATTAAAAATTTAATTATTTACCTAACCAGTTTATCATGAAATTCAGAACATGTCGCAGAAGTATAAGCTGGTTTTATTGGTACATGAGCAAATTTTTTATCTGCTGTTTCTTTAAATATTACTTCTTGCTCATCTTTCTTATAAATTGGTTCTACAAAATTTGAAGGAAACACACTATAAAATTGGACACCATATTCTAAATTGTGCCTGCAAAAGAGAATATTTTTATACTATTATATATTAAATATTTATTTACTGCAAATATTTACTGTAAAGCTTTAAAAGTTTAGCATCATGTAACAATAGTTACATATGATGATAATATGTAAAGTTTTAATAAAACTGTTAAAATTAAGTATTATCGATGAAGGTTATGTGATCAATTTCTATTCGTTACAAAATAAAATAACATGAATTAATATATAACGGTATGTATACAGTATTGAAATTTGTCATGTTATACCTTAACTATTACCTTAAACTAAATAGTATTAATGAATTAAATGTTCTTCCACAGAGCATCTTTATATATTTGTTTTGATACTTCTACATAGCATTCCGTGCAGAGCTTCGACAAAGATTAAGCGAATATACGTGTCAATGATGACGATATGTTACATGTACTATATAGTTATATTCACACAAACATTTGAGAAATGTAATTTCATTACATAGTGGTATTTTCTCAATTCAATAATTTTTATTATTAACAATGTCAGGTTAAACTTTACTTGGTTCAAAAATTGGTTCAAATTAAACTTTACTTGGTTACTTAGGGGTTAAAAAATTATTGACTTTTTTATTTACAATCTCATAGTTTTTGACGTGTAGAATCTGAAAATGCAAATTTTAAGGTGCGGAATCCATTGGTTCAAAAGTTATGACTATGTAAATTTGAGCACTTTTAGGATCTTTTATACTTTATTTTGACGGTATATTGGCTTCTACCCATACTACGTCCAATGAACAAACTGCACAAATGATGTCTAGTTGGCCCGCACAAATGAGCAGTACGTATAATATAAACAGTGTTAATAATTAAAAAAAAGAAACAATTTACTTTCCCATATTCGCGTCAAATATAAAAGTATTAAATATATGCGTACATATTTGATCTGAAAATTATAAGTAAGTTTGTTAACCTGTTTTGTTGAAAATAATTATACATATTTAATATCATTTTGTATCAAATGAAATACTATATATTATGTACTTTAAATAAATGGTGGAAGATTATAAGTAGTTCAGTCATTGAGTAAGTTCAGTGGTTTAATCTATATTCTTTATTTTTAATACTTTTATCGAAGGATGGTGTTACATACAAAATCCTAACTTCTCGATCAGTCTTCTATGCTAGCTGATTTGTAAAGCACAATTCCTGACATTAAAAGTCTTATCTCCTCCAACAGAGTTCCCGGATCTGTATATATGACCGTGGACTTTTCGGGTCGTTTCAACTAGCAATGTCATCAAATCAATGTTATGACGGAGTTGTCACAAAATTTCACATAGGCGATGGACAAATTCATCGTCATAGAAGTAACTCCTCCTCCACATCCAGTTCTTAGTTGGCCGGCAATTCGATTCTATTTTTTGTGTACATGTACCATCAGTAGCTGTAGTTAAATTCGCAAAAAATTAGTTTGTATTAATGTAACGTAACAGAAAATAAATATTATCCCAAATTAAACTCAAATTCAGCTACATACAAATTCCATGTTTTGCTTGACTGTTTTGACTGCAACCAGCCAGGATAAGTCATACCAAGCCGAGAAACCAAACATATGCAAAATACATACAGTTATACACATTTGACTGACTTATCCCGCCAAAATGATCGCCATCCGCGTGCAGTCAGTGGCTCTAGACTCCATTCATTGGACAGATCATAAGTAGCAGCTAATATGGCGTTAAGTAATATTAAAATACCCTAAAAATGCTCAATTTTACCAGAGAGAATTTCCTCTCTGCTTTCTTATCTTAGAATTTTAGTATCTTAAAACTTGCATCTTCGAATTGTATATATTAAAAACTATAACATTGCAAATAAAGAAGCCAATGATTTTTGTACCCCTAAAGTAGAGTTCAGCCATCTTTTTTCTTAATATCATACGTGAACTTTGCTAATTTACCTATATAAAAAAGTTATTAAATTTTTACGTTTATCTGCAATAAATTATTGTAAAGTTGGATAGAAATATACTTATTATTTGAATGCTTACGATATTCTACGAGTAGCGTAACAATATATTGATGATGGGTTGTGTTGTATAACAAACTGGATATTTTAGAAAAGAATTTAATTATAACAGCGTGCTGTAGGGAAAATTAAAAACGAATGTAGTAATATACAGCAATAAATTGAAACTTTAAATTCTACTTATCACTTTAGTTTTTATCATTTTAATATCAGTCTTGAACTAAGAGAAACGGTAACAAAACAAATGTGGTAATATCAGAGAATTCGCAAATATTTTTAATCCATAAGATATCATCTTAGAAAGAAGTAATTTTCTTGATAAAGTTGCTACTAGCGCCTACAATGATTGAGGCATAGAACTATAATAGTTCATGAATTCCTTCATAGAGTCTCCAGACTTCCAAAAACATGTATATAAAACGAAAATAAATGAACAAGTAGAAGCAATTCGATACATGAATTTTTTACCAAATTATTGAAGTTCTGATAGGGTATGGACTGATATAAACGTATCATCATTTTTCTTTTCCACTTACTCCCACATATTACATTGTATGGTACGTATGCCACCGTTGTTTCGATGATCAAATAAGTGATTGTGATAAGCTTATGGCAAAGTATACTTCTGTGATAGAGAGAAAGTCGAATTGCAATTGAAATTAAGTATTTCTGAAAAAGAAGAAGTAGGATTTTGTATACACTGTTCGCAAAAGAACGAAATTGCACAAATGGTGCACTCGCTGCGGAATATATATGCTAGATTGTTAAAATCTTGCGGGAAGGTCTCCTAAAAGGAGAGCCTTTAATAAGAAATTATTCTTTTGGTAGTCAGCTATTAAAAATATTAAATAATGACGGAGAATCGGGGGAATTTTTCAACTCCAACGAATCAAAGTAAGTTGTAATGTTAGAAAGTTAGTGATAAGTATACAAAAGATTTTATTTACATAACCTAAACGTTAACTGCATCATGGAAAATAACAATTTTGTTACGAGTATACATACACATACAAATATATATTAAATTATTCATGTTTGATATTATTAATATTTAGGTTCTAGCAGACCATTTAATTTTCAACATTTGGATTTTGGATCTATTAATGATGTTCAAAATGAAATGTCAGGTAAAGCATGTATACCTGTATTTATATATGTTGTAATATTGTAATATAATATTGAACGCACTTGCAAACGCACATACACGTGTATGTGCACTATGTATGCACTCATATTTATATGAACACATATACATTTCATTGTAATGTAATGACATCTATGTTCATTTTATAACAGAAAAAAGAAGACAATTCAAACTTAATTTTCAAACACAAGGAAGTAATATATCACTTAATAATTCAACAAACTCTTCTATTTCTAATTCAACTGGAAGTGCAGCTTGTTTACCAATGTAAGTTATGCAATAAATAATATGATAATATTTAATAAATTGTAGTTTTTAATTATTTCCTTTAATATAGCTATTTTTTTTGTTTAATCATCATAGATCTTCTCGTCCAAATTTACCTTTATCTTTGCCTAAACTACCAGTGAGACCTTGTACTGCAGTTCCACAAGAACTGCCTGATAAAGCAAGGTATATTTAAATATATTTATTAAATATACAAGTATTTAATGTTATTAAAATGCATGCTAATAAATTATATTTTAGGGATAAATTACGAATGTGTCAATCAATGCAAAGTACTGGAAAATTACAGCTATCACCAAATGTAGTATATGATTTTACAAGTGAAGATCTTCAAGATTTGGGAGAAATAGGACGAGGAGGGTTTGGTACTGTAAATAAAATGATCCATAGGATAAGTGATACTGTTATGGCTGTGAAGGTATATATAATTTAATTTTAGTATTAAAATAACTTTATTATTAAAAACAGCTTACAGAGTACATGATGTTATGTTCAATTATAGAGAATTCGTTCCACAGTGGATGAAAGGGAGCAAAAACAATTATTAATGGATTTAGAGGTTGTAATGAAGTCTAATGAATGTCCATGCATTGTGCAATTTTATGGAGCTCTATTCAAAGAGGTAAGTTTGTGATAGGTTTTTTGACATTAACTTTTCATAACTAACAATAAATATCATGTCTTGACTAGGGTGACTGTTGGATTTGTATGGAACTCATGGACACCTCATTAGATATATTTTATAAGTTCATTCATGAGGTATTAAAGGAAAGAATACCAGAACGTATTTTAGGAAAAATTACTGTTGCCACAGTAAAGGCGTTGAATTACCTCAAGGAAAAACTAAGAATAATTCATAGAGATGTAAAACCTAGTAATATTCTGTTAGATCGACATGGTAATATCAAACTATGCGATTTTGGTATATCAGGACAGTTGGTAGATTCTATTGCACGAACTCGAGATGCTGGATGTAGACCATATATGGCTGTATGTATAATAATAAATGAGAAGTATTTAACAAGATTTGTAAATAATTAGAAGTATTTGAATTTATTATAATTTTTTAGCCAGAGAGGATAGATCCTCAACGTGCAAAGGGTTACGACGTTAGAAGTGATGTGTGGTCATTAGGTATTACATTAATGGAAATTGCGACTGGTTATTTTCCATATCCAAAGTGGAATTCAGTTTTTGAACAACTTTATCAAGTAGTTCAGGGTGATCCACCACGCTTATCTCCTAATGAAAATGGAAATCATTTTACTATGGATTTTGTGAATTTTGTGAATACATGGTACATTGTTTTTGCACTATTAGGCATTGCAGAAATTTTGTTTTTGCATTATTGAATAATAATTTCTTTTTCTGTGGTTCTATTTCAGTTTAATTAAGGAAGAGACACAGCGGCCGAAATACAACAAATTACTAGAACATCCTTTCATCAGAAAAGCAGAAGAAGATACTGTTGATGTTTCAGCTTATATAAGTGGTGTTCTTGATAACATGGTTCTCAGGGGATTGACACCTTTTACCACTAATCGGCATTAAGTCGGAAGTATAAGATAATATTTGTACCTTAATTTCTATAAGTTTTCAAATCTTAAATTTGATTATTGTAAATGAGTAGGTTATTTGCACTCCGATTTAGTGTAGGTAGTAAAATTAATCAACGTCGATCATTGTCAATAATAAATCATTTTGTGTAGAATCATATTATTGTGTCACGAAGTTCTTATATACATAGTGATTAGAAGTGTTCTAATAACAAGTTGACATTTACTAAATAGTGTATAGAAGATAAATTCTAAATCAGCTTCCTCATTGAAACTATGATATGATTTCAATGAAATACACTTATAAAATTATAAAAAAAAACATCTTTTTATCAATTGCAATTATTTAAATGACGACTTGTAATGATGTTGAAGTTAAATTTTTTCAATAATTAAATACTTCAATGATGTGTAATGATATTATACATAATATGTTAAAGTAAACGTTATGTTTTAACTTTTTGTAACTTCATGATATAATAACTCTTCAGTCAATCCATTCAAATTAATACAGGAAGAAGACAAAAGAATATACATAATTATTCTTGTTGGAATAAGTAAAAAAGAAAGTGTTAAGAGTTTAGTATATTGTTTTGATGTATCTTTTAATCACGGGATAATAAGAAAGACTTCTATTCACACATAATGTTGTAATATGAACCATATTTAACTTTTTTTATTCCTTTTTTCTATCAATATACATTAGAATGTATGTATTAAGTAAGTATGAAAAATAATTTTATTTTCTTTGATTTAATGTTATGAAAAGGGATTATGTAAGTAAAGTTGTAAGAAAATTATGTCTTTTGCTTTTAATCTGTTGAATAATATTGGAAAAAATAGATTTCTTATTTTTAAAATTACATTATTAAATTTTTAAATATACCAAAAGATGTCTTGATTTTTATAACATAGTTCTTCTATTAATTAAATATGTGTACATACGAGTAAATAAAAAACACGTAATACACAGATATACATAAATAAACAAATATAATAAGTATTTAATCTATATTATCCACGCATCCATTTGTTACACATACGTACAATGTATACAAGAATTTAATTTTTTAAATTGATTCACCTTCATAAATTTAATAAAAAATCTTTCGTGAAAATATGTATTCCAAAAATTTGAAATTCCATTTTATTTTGTTTTTTGTTTTAAATTTTATAGAAAATTGTATTTTTTAATTTTTGACTAAAACGCTGCACACCAACATAGCTTTACTCAGTTACTCATTCACAAACATACGCATTGTATTTATGATACAAATTCAAATTTAGATAAAATAATTCAAATTGTACACGAGTTTCTCTGTGCGCATAAACTTCATAAAAATTTTTAGGTTACTTAACTACAAATATAAATAGCTAGACAACAATAGCTACCGAGAATGTTATGTTAAGGTGTCATCAGAAGTTGATGTTATAATTTTTTAATTGAAGTTATAAGATATTATTAATCGCAAATAGATAATTTTTTTTTCAAGAAAATGGTCTTTTGTTCCTTTTAAATTGAATTATTCACATTATTGTAATAGAATTATGTTTATATATTTATAATATACGTACTATGCATTTAGTATATACATATATACATATACATAGGTACGCATAATATCTTTAACAGTAAATTTTAACTACAATCAATAATCTTTACGAGTGTGTATCTATAATATATATAAGTATAAAGTATATATTTAAATGCACTTGTATGGTGGTACACTGGTACCGTTTACCGTAATAAGAAGATGGCGATAGTACGATGCCAGTGGGTGCTAGTGTAAGTGTATATAATGGCAGCTTCAAAGGTAACACATTTTTTAATTCAAATTTTTACCTAAGTCTTTTGTACCGATTGCGTACTTATAACAAATGTTTATTAATTAAATATACCATTAACTATAGACAATTGATAATTTTAATTATGAGCGAGACCTTTTCTGCATGGATTAACGTGAATAATTATTTATATCGGTAAGTATTAAGTTTATTAGAATTTATGATTACCATTGTATTTGCATATTTTCGGGTAAAAACATATTTCACTCGGAAAAATGCCGAAATAAAACATAAATCCGAATATTATTTGGGGTACCTAAAGTAATATTATACCTGACCATGCTTTATATATGTAGTTTATAATGTTTCGAAATAGAAACTTGTTATTTAAATAGGAAGTTATCTAAAATTAATTATAGTAGGTATACGATAGAAAATCTCTATTTCCAAGTTATATACCTTTGGCGATATATATTTTGTTTAAGAATATTTAAGAATTTTGAAAGGAATATAGTTATTCGTTTTATAATTAAAAGCTTCGCTAAATCTATATCGTTGATATAACAATTATTCTAGCTGCCGTTACTATTGCTGCTGTGGTAGTCGGAATCAATTTCTTTGAATATTTTATAAAAGCACCATCATTCTCCTAAAATCTATACTCCCATTCGCGTCTATATTTGTAATGTTGCGAGGTAGTATCTGGTCTTTTAAGTTAACCATTGAAATACGTCCACATCATCTTTCATGTGGTGACCTATAAACATTTCCTAAGGGGATATGTTACAATCTATCGATCTCTAGTCGATCAACGTTTTCAAGGAAATACTCCTTTCTAACTAAGAAATAAGTTGTTTATAATATAGGTTCTCGATATTAGTACTTACATATGCACCCTCTTGAAATTTTTAATATTGTTCTACTTCATTTAATTTATTTTAATACAGGTATGTAAGTAGCTACGTAGAAAAGAAAAGATTTTAACATTTCTCTGAGAAAATATTTCCGATAACAGCATTGTACTAATCGCAGCAATAATTTTTTTAAAAAGTTTCGTTATCATAAATTTCATATTCTATATTCTTGCAATTAAACGCCTAATTAGGTGCGTATTTATAATCTAAAGAAATTTATTAAAACGAGAGTTAGAAATTCTTGAAGTTTTGATAGAAAACTGAAAACGAAATTTAGCTTTATAACATATTATGTAATAAGTAATATTTAACTGAGAATTATTGAAAGAAGGGAGGAGGAAGGTGTAAACGATTGTACACGATGAGGATAGAATAAAAAAGGAAGTAAAATAATAATGAAAAATTTGTAATCACGCGATTGTTTGTAAGCAGTGGAATAAAATTACAAGAGGAAGGAATTATGAAAGTATTTTAGCAACAATTGGTAATGATAGATGGTGGTAAAACGTAAAGTGGTCATGAGTCACAACCTGACGCGGTACGGGGAGGATAGCAGGTGCTACTACTGTTGGTGCTGGTACTGTTGGTGCTGCTGGTGCTACCATTATTGCAGGGGTGGCCAGCTGGATAGGCCAGCAAGGGAACGGATGTTCCCAGGAGATTATTGATCGTGTATGTAGATACTTCCATTTGGACTGCGTAGACAGCATGGAATTTTGCTGAAACGTATCGAATCTATCTTTTTCTAATTTTTTTAATTGGAAATACAAAATTGGATTTATATATACCTACCAGAGGTACACGATCATATTTTCTATATTAGAGTAGATTATAATGGTTATCTATTCAATGTAATAGATATGTAGAATATTTTTTCACAAGGAAGTTTATCAATTCCATTAGACATGTATTGGCTACAAAACTGCATATCTTTGCTACAGAACAATTTTTTGCCGATATTTCTGTGCAATTTATGATATAATAATAGAAGTAGATTCTCTAGATCCAAATTTGCTTAGAATGAAATCGTGTTATGAAATATTTTAGTTATACAGAGTGAGCAACGTAACTGAAACTATATATAATGTAGGTACAATTTGGTAGATCACTACGTAAGTGACAATAATAATAACCTTAAGCAAAATTGATTCGGATGAATGTTTGACTCAAAGACGATGCATGATTTCACTTTTTCTTATCGTTCGTATTTTTCGAAATCTCAGGGTTACTTTCAATTCTCTTAAGTGAAAATCAAGTTTCCTCTTATTGCGAAAATTGTGGATAGTTAAAATTGTTTGGGAAACTCATAGAATAACAGCAGACACAAATAAAATATTTATCGTTCTGTCAATATCTTTTATTTTTTATTACATTTATGATTTTTATAGACTTACGTATGGATATCATTAAAATCTTAAAAGTTCAAAAATTGAAAAGCTTTGAACGACGGTATATCTTTTAATCGAATATTTAATGTCAAATATTGTTAAAAATACACGGCTGTATTGTTTTATGAACGTTGATCATTAGATTTATCGATGCACATCCTTAGAAGTAGTAGATTAAATTTCGTAAAAATCATGGAACCGTAAGGAGAAATGTAAAAGAGTTAAATTTAGAGATGTAAGGTGGGCGATCGCTTGATAGGATCTTGACAAGCAACCCCAATTCAGGAAAGAAACAGTTTGATACGTGCTCGTTGTGAATTAATTTTGATAAGTCAGGTGATAGAATCTTTCCAAAAGTCGTTTAATACCACTTCATCGTACAAACATTTCGAAAAACACAAGTGATAGAAGAAGAAACAAAAAGTACGCTGACAAATAGCGTAGCACATGGCCTTCTTTAAATGCATTCATTTATTAGAAAGTTATCGAAATAATTCAAATTATGTGCCTTTGTTATTAATATACATGTATCGGCGAAAATTACAACTTTAGTTAGAAATTACAATAGATAAAAATGTGTGATGTGCTTAAATATGAAGTAATATCTGAACCAGAATCGAACGAATATACATATAATTTATTTGACAATATTTAAGACTATTTCGTGATTCCACGAATAGAGAGGGTTGGTCAACCATTGGATAACGCCCACACCATGAACCTGCGTGTAGGGTAAAATTGAGTTCGAATCTCGTGTAAATTTGTCAGGAAAATTTTGTCCTAACGATCCTAACGGACATCAACCAATAATAAGCAGGCTTCTGAAATTTAACACGCCATTCTTAACGTCGTCGAATAGCTACGGTTCTCTCCCCTCTCTTTCACGTTGGGATATCGCAAGTGACGGTCACTGCCTTCCTGATTCGATCAATGAAAGTACCTGTACCAGAACGTTCAAGCTATGCGACCACCCCTACTGACAATGAAGCATATGACCATCTGATTTTCATTTACATACTTTCTGGACATTACTACCCATATATGTACACTTCGATCATCATTATTTCTAGTACAGACTGTAACCTTCAAATCAATCTATTTTTTTCTCTTAACATAAATAGTACATACATACCTATTTACATTGTTTTATATCTGCCAGAATACATCATCTACATAAGGAATTGTAGTGTATTTCCAATTAATATTTCTTTTAAGGATATTACAAACAAGCTTTGCGTCATTCATTTGTATTTTACATTTATCTAACCCCACTAAAACAATTTTTTTTTATACAAAAATTACACCTAGGTATACCTATTTGATTGATGCATTCGAATATGTATTCAACTTTTTGGAATAGAATGACAGATATGAAGCTACGTAAATTATAAGTTCTACTTGCGATGACGATTCGTGTTAGAGGTATTTGCAATACAATCGTGATAACTATATGGAGTACGACCGAATAACATTTAGAAGCAGGCATGAAATAATTTCTTATGAAAAGGTAAGAAGAAGCAAGAATCAAATTTTTTCATACGACGCTTCGTTTTCAAGAAAATCGATTTTGAAAATTTATAATTTAAAATATACTTGAACATGGTTAATTCCGGACTGGGCAGGAATAAATAATCGACAGGACATTATTCTACGTGTAAAAACAAATTGAAAATGCGGAACGAAATTGGTCTACAAGACGCTTTGTTTCCGAGAAAAATGAATTTGAATATTTATCATACGTGAATTCTTAGTTAAATACGTTCAGACTTTATTTTCTTGCAAATGAAGCCTCGAACGGACATTTTTTACTTATTTTTGTATGTAGAATAATTCCCTGCTTATTGTTTACTCGTACCTATTTCGGTAATTAGTCATGTTCAGGCATACTTGATAAATTTTCAAACACAATTTTCTCGAAAACGAAACGTCGTGTGAAAAAATTTGATTCTTTTTTCTTCTTACTTTTTCATAAGGAGTCGCCTCATATAATAATAAGCCTGTATAATAATTTTTCAAATAAAATATCACATAAATACGTTTATTTATGTTGAGTTTTCCTCGTATGATATCGTTACATATATTTTTTAAATCAATATTTGTAATAGCGATCGTATAGTTGAAGATTTTGGTATCTGTTGTAATAAACTTCAAAGCTCTAACACTTTGCATCAAATTAGGATTGCGGATTACGGTTATAAAGTCTTTAAAAATGTAAACAACTTTAAGAAAGATAATGTAGTAACGTAAATAAGGAATAGGTACCTATGTATGTAGTTACAATTACATACTTACATAGCGTGTGAAATATTGTATACATATTTACTATTTAACGATCTGATATAAAGTATCCTCTATTACTCACCGCTATCGACGTTATAAAACGTATTCCAAAAAAGTTCTGCTGAAGAAATTACAATAAAAATCAATCTCTTCTCTAAGATATGTAAGTACATAACTTTTTCAAATAGTATTTCCAGCTTTTTAACATAAGCGGAAAATTATAATCAGACTTTATTAAAAAGATAAAGCTACTAAACTATATCTGCATAAAAAATTATACGTACCTACATGTATTTAATCACATGTAAGTATAAGTATCCGCTTAAAAATTCCAAATACAAGTGTTATATAAAACAGTAAATTGTTTATACGTTGTAACATGAGAAGTTTCTAAAGTTAATAAGTTTCCTTTTTTTCTGAAATGATTTTCTTAAAATCAATTAAGGTATATGACTACGTAGAGATGAGATATTATTTAAAAAAACAATATCACTGCGATGAATTACAATCTCCATGATAATCCTGAACCTTTTTACGTTTTGATTTTATTGCTATATAGGTAGTACTTAACTATCAACTATTTTCCCTATTAGGTTGGTTATTAGTTGGTTGGTTCAACTTTGCAGAAGAACGTATACATGATGTAACGAATTATAAACAAATTCCTATTTAAGACATATACATATGCCTTATTTAGTTTAGTATTTAGGAACTGTTGTAGACCGAAAGAACCCTTTCTTCTAAGAAAATTACTTTCACCTTTTATTTCGTTGGCAAAGTTTGTATAAAATAAAGCGGAAAGGATAGAAGCAAAAATGCGAGGTCGAGTTCCCCCGTTTACTGTCCAAGAAATTAAAAGAAGGGAAAGGTTTGCGTTTGCACGCAGGTTTGAACAGCGTGTAAGTACATATGGTCCACCTGCAAAAGGGAGCCAACACCTGTCACGCACACCAACCACGGCCAATGGTTTACAGCACGGCAAGCAAGTAGATTCAAAGTGGGGGATTATCAGGGCTTTCGTTACCCCTTGGTACTAGTTTCATTCGAACGATCATGCGGTTTACATGTTTTGTTCTATACATTGGTGAGAATGTACGTATATAATGTAATAAATCGTAATCGGATTCATGTTCTCAAGTTTTTTTGTAAATTCGCATAAATGTTTGTTTTACTGTGAAGGATCTTAATTTGCGTTCGATGTATTACCTTGGGGAACGTTTAGAGGTGTGTTGTAATTTTTAAATAAGAATTTTGCTTGAACACCGCACTTCGTGAAACTCTCGTATTGATTTACCGTCTAATTGTTTTTGCTGGATATTGCAATATCAGTCCTACCTAATATCGGATATCAGCGAATTTCGATGCATAAATGAAATGGATATATCCTTTGTTATCGATAGAATCGATCTTGAAAAAAAGGTCTTTTAGACTCTCGTTTTGTTCTTTTACTAATAAGTAGGTACATGTCGACGTCTGTGTCTTCTAGATTCTGTTATAACATCATTGGATTATTAGTATAATCAGCTATAAGTAAAGTATCTTATTTTCATAAATTTATTTTAAACAAATTATTGTAGATATGGATCTTTTTAATAACGTTCGATCCAACTTAATTGTTATTCCAATTGTAATAGTTACGTATACCTTAAGCGTAATATAAAATTGTATAGAAATGTAATTCTCACTTTATATCGCCAATGTCCGCAAATTTTTAAATAATAACAATAGGGTAAATGAAAAACCTAGACACTGAAATAATAATTTGTTTAATATGTTTAATAAGTTATGTATAGATATGGATACTTTCATCCAGGCTCTGAGCACGCCTTCGATACATATGCGATGAAAAATGGTGAAAATGAAGGCAGAATCGATCGATACTAAGAAACCAACGAATCGTGGTGTATCAATTATGAAAGAAAATATGCATGATGACGATTACGGCGTTGAGGCAGAATTGACAAGTCTTTCATGGCTACAATCGCTTGACATTACAAGTGCTTCTAGTTTGCCAACACCACCCTGTTCTCCATCTCCACCTCCTGTAACGCGACAGCCAAGAAAGAAACTTTCACCCCTAATTAAGGCCGAATTAGGTAAGTGAAATTGATTTCATTGCATTGTTATTCGTGGTATCTGTATTGTCATAAACTGTATTATTATAAAAAGTAGAAATTTGTTGTTACCACAAATTTTGACTCGTTGAATTTAGGTTTGCAGATGGTTCTTTTTAGGAGTATCGTAACAATTTAATATGGCTAATAAAATATACGTCTACGGCTAAAGAAATAATAGCTACATACATAAATACACAGATAGGAAAATAAATAATTTTTTAACTAGTATCTATTTATTCGCTTTCTTTTTTTTAAATACCGTTCGTTTATCAAATCTAGCAAATACTTTCTTGTACATGTAAGTAACTACCTACTCGCTACTATTCGGTATAATGTTGAGTATAGGTATTTACATACGCATACTTGATTTACGTAAATAAATCTACATATATAAACATAAAAATATTCGAGAAGCGAAGAAAATCGGCACCTAGAAATATTATGCCTGCAAAGCATCAACAACGTGAAATAATTTTATTTGTTCAGATCTGGCTGCAAATGCCGAGAAGTATCGAACTGACCCTGACGCAAAACCGCCATTTTCGTATGCGACGATCATTTGCTTGGCGATGCGTGCAAATAATAACAAAGTGTCCCTTTCAAATATATATGCATGGATTCGAGAAAACTTCTTATTTTATAAATATGCTGATCCAGCTTGGCAGGTATAGTTAAAAATAAGATAAATTCCAATGTTGAAAATATGCATCTGCGAACATAATCTCCTGCAATTAAATAGATATCATCTAACAGCAGTTTCCTTTATTTTAAACAGAACTCAATTCGACACAATCTATCATTGAACAAGTGTTTTGTCAAGTTACCACGTTCGAAGGATGAACCAGGCAAAGGTGGTTTCTGGAAGTTAGATTTGGAAAGAATGGAAGAAGGTAGAAAATCGAAGCGACGCGCAACAATGTCTCAACGAATTCGTGGATCAAAGAAGCTAACAGCTGCAAAGACGATGGTAACGAACAATATTCAAAGCAATGGCGCCCCATCGATCAACTGTCCGTCAACGTTATACGAGACACCGCCCAGTAGCGTATCTCCTCCAATTCCAGACTGTCTCTCAGAAATTCCCGATTCTACCCAAGTTAGTTTAAGCGAAGATGATCTCACTGGTTTGTTAATCGCTACTGCGGGTTGGGATGAGAATCAGTTGGATCTCTTAGATTCTCTTCTTGATACTCTTTAAAAGATTGGCCGGTTAAAGCCTTTTGTACACAAACTCTGACATTTATATTTAACTTTCTTAACTACTCGTTATCCTACAAATTTATAGATACGTTTACAATCTTTTTCACGAATATGAAACAAATTTAAGTAAGCGGCTTCAGTTTCTAAAGGTTCGATACGTGATTCAAACGATTATACATACTTATCCATCTGGTAGATACTTGAATGTTTTAAAAGATGTTATAAATATTTTCATTTTGAATATTAACTGAGAGATATTTCAAACGAATAAGAAACTATTATTTTGCCCAGTATTACTCTATTTAAGTTTATTGTACCTACGTACGTGGTGCCGATGGACGATAAATTTCCGAAAGGGCAGAAAAATTGTGTATATAAAGTGTATTTCATTTATTTTAAATTAATTTAAAAAATAATATTTATTTATTCACAACGATAATTATCACCGTTGAAATATTTGTTAATACGAAAATATGATTTGTGCTTATTACTTGACTGAATACATACATATATCTATTAGACGAAAATTCTACGATAAATTGATAGTTAATGATACTGTGTATGAAAAATAATTATAATATATTTGTAACACAGTAATTTGCAGTGTGCCTTCGAATAAAGAATAAATATTTATAGTATCATACATTTGCCAAGTCGATTAATTCGTGTAGAGTATGTTTCGTATTCCTGCTTCAAAATAATAAAATACAAAGTGCCTTATAAATACATAAATATTACCAGTAAACAAATTGTACTTCGATTTTTATCTCTTCAAAGTAATTTTCTTGCGTCGGTAAAAGAATTAAAGGAATGTTATTCCGGGAAATTAGAATGTAATAATCAACATTTCGATCATAATTTATTTACTAGTATTACGCAACAATAAAAACAAATATACCTACCTACTTACTACATGTATGAAATAGTCAAATGGCAGAATATGAAGACATAAAATTCCAAAACAAATTGTGCGCGATAATGAATTAATGATAATGAAAGGTAACAAAAAGTTGTCTACGATTTGTAATACTTTTCTACATCGTCATATTTGTGCAGGACTATATCTAGATACATAGCTACGTAGGGTAAGTGCTGCTAATATCGCGTAGTCCGTAATATCGTCTATTCGAAACACGTTGAAAAAAAGACGTTAGAAATCAGCAACGGAAGTTATAGTCAAACATGTACAAAGTATTTTATGTATACTACACATAGATGTACAGTTTCTCGTACTTATATTCATGTGCCCTTTAAAACAAAAAAAGTAACTTTTTTAAAATTGGATTGAACGATTCGAGTTTTTGGACAAGTTGGATGAATAAGTTTCCTAATTAGACTTGTAGAGGATGAGGTAGCTCAAATATCAATATTATACTCTAAGTGTCGTGAGCACTTTATTTGTAATGCCTCGATACAAAGCACAAATCCAGATATATAATTAATCGGAATAAATACGCGCGTGTGTCGAGAAACTTCGTATACACTTTGATGCGTTGATATGCTTACTCTTCGATTGCTAAACTCTCTCCTCGTCAATTCGCTCGTTTATTTATACTGGTCAGAGGACAGTCGGAAAGTTTGATCTCGACTGCGTTTGACGCTTGAAAGTAACGGCGACATTATTTTGCTCGGAGTTTGATTATTAATACAATATGTGTGTGTCCTACGATATTGATGCTCCGAGGCAAAACAACAATAAGATTTGAATTTATTAGCGTGCCGCTGCAGACTAATTTCCCTGTAATGAAAATTTAAGAAATATATTTTGTAGATTTGTCAGTTATACAGGGTGGTTTGTAACTGGTGGTACAAGCGGAAAGGGGGTGATTCTACGCAAAAAAGAAATCGAAAATATAGAACAAACATTTTTTTTTTAATTTTTCCATCGAGACAACGATCTACAGTGAGATCCGTTATAACGAGACGCGATAAAGTGCACGCGTACCGAGCGAAAATTCAAAGTGGATTTTCTCGAAGACAAAGCCTCAAACGAAAAATTTGTATTGTATATTTTCGACTTCTTTTTTCGCGTAGAATCGCCCCCTTTCCGCTTGTATCACCAATTACCAATCACCCTGTATTGCATACTGAAAATTCCATCGAAATCGATTAACGCTGCTATTAGCTACAAACGGTTAAAAATGATGAGAATTGCAGTTTTTCACGACATTGGGTCTATACCTTACAACTGTAATAAATCCAAAGATTCTTACGTCTTTCGATGTATATCGCTTGTTTACGCAACAAGCGATATCGGTGAAATTTTCAGCATGTAGTATAGCTGTAACTGACATAAACCGTATTTTTTTAATTTTGATTACAGGCTCAGATAAAAAGATTGCAAAAAGAAATCTCTGTAACTATAATTTTCTTCGCGATTCCGATCAATTGCAATTGTTTCAAAAATTTTTTACACGTCATTTAGTAAATTACTTCATCTAACTTCTAAAAAGGCTCAGCCTCCAAGTTTTAAAGAGTAGACGAATAGGATAAGTGTGAGTAGGTGCCTAATGTCTCTTTCGTTTCAGACTAATTTGATATAAAAATGCCTCTTACCCTTTGAGAACGACATGAAATTTACTAGATGCACTTATGACATACAATCTATAATCATAAAAACTTAATACTAAAAATTTTTTTATATAAAATCCTGATATTGTCGTGAAATATGATAATTTTTCAATTAGGTTAACCAATCGATATTTTCTACAAATGATTTCTATCGGATCGGACATCGAATGGCAATTATTTATTGATCATAAATAATGAAAGACAAATAACGGAAGAATTAACTATACGCGATTCAAATGGTGACTAATTGATTATATTAAATATTTCTGTATCTGATTTAAATTGAAATTAATTTCCGTCCAGATGTTGTTTGCGACATTTTATAAAATAAAATATTTTTATGCGCACTATATATTCTCCTATTTCATATATTTTTATCGAAGGTTCTTTTTATTCTTTCTTAATTAGAAAAAAAATATAGGTATAGTAGTAATTAGTGACTACGTGTGCACATGATTTAATAATTATACACTAAGGTGATCGTAACTTCTAAGAATCACTTTATATTGAATTGTATGTGAAATGTAGGTATTTACCATAAAATAGTAAATACTTTGCATATGGATATTTTATTGCAGCGAAAATAGTTATTGACTAAATACAAAAAGCGAAACTTCCATTCTAGCCCATATTGTAGTCTTTCACGTATTTTAATAATATAATTTGTACATAAATCTTTTTGTTCTTTTAAGTTTCACATCAAAATCGGAGTAATATTTTTTTTAAACAGCTGTAAAACCTTTATCATAGTATATTTGTATTTGAAGTACTATATTATAGTATTAAAGTACTATATTATAGTATATTTGAATTTGAAGTACATTTCATGTTTTATAAAATGTATTTAATTGATAATTATATGTAAATTTGAGTATGTTGTATAAAATAAAACCATTTTCATGAGATAGAAAAAGTGAAATAATTGGTTCCCTAAAAGAACTATTCATTTCCCAATGGAAGATAAATGGAAGAAAATGATATAACAATTCTTTTAAAAATTCATGATACGAAGAGAAATTATTAAAAAACCAAAAGCAATGATCGATTACAATTATATCAGAAGTAAATTAAACATATCATAATATTTGCAAAATTATGAAATAGTCAAAGAACATGGAAAAACTTTTATTACAAAATATTTAATATATTTATTAAATTAAACAATCTGGAACAATCTGGAACAGTCTGGAAGAAAAAGCTTTAACTTCTACCAAATTCTATATATATACATACATGTGTACGTATAATATCATGTACATCATACATTACATAAAGACAAATTTTTATTGCAATACAATATTTTTGATAATTCAATAATAGATTTTATTTTATTTAAATAAAATGTTATAACCTATAAATATATATATATACATATGTATATAAATGATGTTTTACAAGTTTAGAAATAATAACATCAAATATTTCAAACATAGCAAATTGAAATGTTTGCACTTATTAAATAATATTTCTGAATAGCTTCGATTGTTAAATAAAAGTATGACATTAATTATGAATTAAAATAACAATTGACTCGAAGTAAATGAAAACAATAAAACTGTGAAAAATTGCTATGAATTGTTCTAAATCATAATCGGTATAGTAGCGTATTTAAGTACACGTACATATGTCACAAAATTAGGTATCATAACCTTAAACTGTCAAACTTTTAATGTACATATTGTAGAATATTTACAGTGTAACATTATGGTTGATGCAAAGGAAACAATTATACAAAAATTTAATATGGAATTAGGAAATGATCTGAAAGGGCTTAATAAAATATACGAATTTCACCAATCCCTTAATGCACAGAAAAATGAAATTGAAAAGTCGGTATGTATTTAAAAATATATTATTATTTTAGGACTTTGCCAAAGATAATATATACTTTTACATGTCTTCGCAAACATAGTGCAAAAGATGTTTTTAGTTATTGGTCTTTTAAATTTTTAGTTATCAATGGCATCGACTGAAGCTCCGTCAAAAGTAAAGGCAGTTATAGAAAGTGTTGAAAAAATTAGTGTTGAATTTCAACAATTGGAAGAAAATTCTGCAGAGTTCAGAGGTAACATACAAGAAACAATGCAAGAAAATGATAAAAGTTTTGAAATGCAAAAAATTATTAACGTTATAAGTTATTTGGATAAATCTTTATCATATCTAAATTTCATAAAATATGTTGAAAATATTAGGTAAATTATTATTCAACTATTTATATTTTACAATTATTTAAAACTTTAAAAGATTATGATTTTAGTGATGAAATACAAGTATCTCTGACAAATGGTGATGACGAATCAACTATTTCATTATATGCGGACCTTACAAATATTAGTTGTCAACTACGATCATCAAATTGTCATTATCTCCAAAATTATGTCAAAGAAACTCTTCACTTTTGGCATAACCTTATAAAGGATAAATTGTCCAAGTATGCAATATGTATATATGTATTTATGTATGTATATGTGATTAATTATACATAATAATAATTTTCAGAGAATATAATGATATACTAAAAACATTAAAGTGGCCCTTTTGTGGCAGTAATGCAAATACATTACATACTCCTATGCCAGAAACATTAATAAAATTTAAAATACTTACAGAATATTTATTGCACTTACAATTACCGTATCCTTAGAAAGCATAAATTTTATTTTCGTATTTTATTAAGTTTATCTATGTTGTTGGAATAGATATATTTCATCTTTGACTAAATGTATAGAGAAGAATCTGCAAAGTCTGTGGTAACATCAGTTTTATTAACTGATTTTACTCCTGTGAGTTTACCAATTTCATTGCTAGTACGGCCACTTAGACAAAGATTTATATATCATTTCACAGGTTCTAAGTTAACAAATCGGCAAGATAAACCTGAATGGTTCTTTACTCAAATATTAACTTGGATTAAAGATCATGTTCAGTGGGTCCAGAAAAATGTACAACCTGCTGCAAATTCAATAGGTCTCAATTATATAGATATGAAGGTAATATACAATTGAATATACATTGTTTTTATTGTTATTTACACATTGAAACATAGAATAAAATTTTGTATATATTCTGTCGTGATAGGTCGAGTTCATGCGAGCTTTAATACAATTAGCAGTTGAAAAACTACATTCTGAATTATCGATAGTGCAGTACGATGATGCCTTATTTGCTCATTTGGTTGATGAAGCTTTAGGTTTTGAACGGGAATTGAGAGAGACGTTATTTTATCCTTCAACTCAACCAGCTACTGTTTTTGTACTTACACAAGCTCATATTTTTGTAAAGTGGATTAACATGGAAAAAAAATGTAATGTTATAAAATGTTTTTTTATTATTTTTTATTTAAGCAATCATTTATTTAATATATTATAATTTCATATGAAATGTTAAATTAATTTTTTATTAAAATGGTTTTAAACATTTTATTCGTATTATATTATCAGATGCAACCGAAAAAATGGATGCCATTTTGAGTTCAAATACAGCTTGGGACAAATTACCAAGCTCCGATACTGATGATATGAAAGTAACTGAATGTGCAGATGCTTTTTTAACGCTTCTCACGACAATTTCTGATAGGTATAAGCATTTACCTCAACCAGGGCACAGGTAAGTGGATAATATATACGATCATTCATACAATAAAATTATATTGTGCAATTATATATATACATATATAAGTACATACTTGAAAAGTATCTTGAATATCTTGAAAAATGTTTCGGACAAAAGCTATTGACATAAAATTTTTGAACATGTACATGAATTTTTTATTTTTGCAGGTTACAGTTTCTTGAACTACAATTAGAATTAATTGACGACTGGAGAGTAAGATTGCTTCAATTATTACATGAAAATTATGAAGATCCTTTAACATCTCTTATGCCATGTATTCTTAATACATTACATTATGTGGCAACTGTTTTAGAAGAGTGGGGTGTAACAGTAGTAAGTATTTTATATATAAAATACATGTTTCAGAGAGATATTTTTTATATATTATCTAATTTCTTATTTCTAGCATTTTTTGCAATTATACTTCTTCAAGCAACAGTTTGAAACAGTTGAAACTGCTACATTGAAAGGAAATGATATTACTACAAACGTAGGAGAAGTTGAAGGTTCTGTATTTGATGAAGCTGTTGCTCTCTTAAGAAGATTAGAAAAGAAATTAATAAATGAAATTAGTGATTCTGTATCTTTAGATGTAAAAGCAAAAAGCAGACCATATAGAACAGATAAGTACGGATGTTCAATACCAAATTTATTTATATATTATTATGTATGTAAAAATAACAGTTTAATATTTACGTATGAAGTGAAAAAATGTTCATTGTAGAGAAGTTTAGGGTTTTAATTATCGCATATTTTTTTTATATTGACACTAAATCTTTTACTCTGAATTTTTTAAATTTAGATTTGGTAAGAAAATTGCTTTTTAATTATTATGTCTTTTACATTATAATGTTAAATGTTAATAATTATTAACAATAATGGAACATTAAATATGAAAGTAAGAATAATGTAATGAAGACAAGTAACACATTTTTCTAAAGTATAGTTTTAAATAAGTTAACTATTTATTATAGTAACAGATAAAGTTCTTTTTTAACATTATTTTGTATCATGTTAATTTTTTAAATATTTGTATGTAAACGTACATAAATATTAAGTATTTCATTATGTATAATTACATATACAAAGTTACATACAGAGTTTCTAGGAATATAAAATTAATTTGGATCATATTTTCTACAGATGGTTTGCAATGCAGTCCACTAAAGAAATTGTTTCTTTGTCTGTGACACCAAGTGGCTATTCCATGTTTCAAGAATTAGCAACACAACTTAATCTGTTGCACAACACACTTGCTTTGCCACTATTTCAGCAAGCTTGGAAAACTTTAGCTTCACAATTCGATCAAGTTAGATATAAATTATGAAATTATTTTAAAAACTAACGTTATATTAAGTATTTATACAAATAGATATTTTTTATTGCAGTTTATTTTAGAAGAAGTTGTTCTAGTAAATCATTTTAACATGGGTGGAGCTGAACAATTACAATATGACATTTTCAGAAACTTGTTTCCATTATTTGGCCTATATATTAGTGAACCAGAATCATATTTTCCTTTGTAAGTAACAGATAATTATGATATTATCTATAGAGAGGGAAGGGGGGAGTGAGAGAGAAAGAGAAAGAGAGAGAGAGAGAACATGAAATATCTGAATATGCAAATTTCTTTTGAAAACATTTTAATTCTTTAATACTTAAATCTGACAAATTACAAATTTATTGCACTATACTGTTTATTTTATTAGCATAAGGAATTTGTATATTTTGTTTCAAACATACCTTCTTTCCTTACACTATGTAGTATACATATATGTTTAATATTCTGTATATTTAATTGTCCAAATAATATTTCAGGATTAAAGAAGCATGCATTCTATTAAATATCATGTTAGGTTCAGCGATGTTACTTGTTGAAGCTCTGAACAATGAGGACGAACTTGCTGGACGCGAGATACTAGCAGATCTTGGTATCTATAAAATGTCCCCTGAACTTGCTTTAAAAATAATTGGAACAAGGACAGACATAACCTATGTATAAAATTTTTTCCTTATGCTATGTCATAAAAAATGAAATTATTTAATTTTGTATATAGTATACTACATCCTTTTTAAAAATGATGAATAGACATTAATGCTTTAATTAAATTTGTAAAATTGTATATTTAAATTATTAAATTTATGTATATATATTAATTTATATTTAAAGGTCATATGTATATATAGTATTTAACAAATTAATGTTATTCCACCATTATCTGCTCCTAATAGCAATAATCTATTAAGAGGGAGAACCGCCATTGTCGTAAGGAGACCTTTGAAAGTATCAGACTTTAATTTTGATGATGAAAATGAAGCTGTTGTTTCTATGGATGTGTAAACTCCTATCCGATTTGCAGTTGTTCCTATAACTAATTCTTGTTCATACGTAGTCATGCAATGAACTGGTTCTGTGGAGCCCCTAAAAATTAAAAATATAAAATTTATTTCTTTATTCAAATATATTTAAAACGACAACTTTGATCATGTAATAAAAGATAACATCTTATTTTACTTCATATGAAATTTTAGTTTCCCATCTAGTGCACTCCATACAGCAATAGTTTCATCTAGTGAAGAACTAATTAATGTAGTTTCATTAATTGCCTCTAATTGTAATATCTGAAAGAAGAGCAATTAAGTATTTCTATATTGAATATTTTTATGATCATGTTTTAGAAATAACACACTTCACATTCATGGCCTTTCCAAGATGCAATAATAAGTCCAGTACGAATATCTAAAATTGTTAAAAAACCTGATGCTTGACCCAATGCTACCCAATAACCACTAGGTGCTACTGCAATACATCGAATCAAACCTGTTGGATTTACAGATACCTGAAGAAAAAGGAAATAATTATTTTATTAAATAGCTTATAATGGCATACTTAATATGATAATACTTACTTTCATTTCATTGACATACTGAAATGTTCTACAATCAATAACTCTCAGAGTAATATCAGTTGTACCCACAAGTAAAGTTGTACATGGGGGAGGACTTGCAGCTAGTGTATTTACAGGGACTGGACGTGAGCTTTCTGGACATCCAAGAAGGGAACCCATAAAAGGATCCCAGCAATGAATTGTGCCATCACAGGTAACTACATATCGTAAAGATTCTAGGAATGTAAGGGCAAGGATCGACTTTTTATGTCCAGTATAAGTATACTGACAGGACGTGACAGTGTTTCCATCCCCCTATTGATAAAATATGCTACTTAAGTGTAAGCTCTTTTTATATATATAAAATATATGTCTCTATATCTATTAATATAAGATTTTTATATTGAATACCACTAATATTCTATTATTATAATATTTTCTACATTAATTGATATAATCTTATTACTTTAATTTTCTTTGTTTTTATTTATTTTCTTTTTTTTTTAAATTTCTTTTATTATGAAAGATTTCTCTGCCTGTTTGTCTTTCTCTTGGCATTATTCCAAAGTCATAGTACAAACAGAAAGAAAATGATTTCTAATGTAAAAGTAGATTGAAAATATAGAAAAGGTTTTATTTTATGTTTTTAATTTACTTTCACGTAAGAAGTCACCTCCGTTTCAGATGTATCACGATTTTAGAATTACATTGCATACGTTTAGGATTGGTATAACATATGTATAATTTTACCTGACTTCTTAAACTCCATAATTTCACAGTCTTATCTCTTCCTCCACTCATGAAACTATTCTCATTATCTAACACATACAGGCATCTAATACTATTAGTATGACCGCTGAAAGTTTGGAGTTTTATTTGTTTTATATTAAATGCTGTATCTTTTTCTGATCTTCCAATTTCATGTTCCCAATATGCTAACCAATTTCCTCGTAACTGTCTTCCATTTGATAAAGAACAATTTGCTTCACGATTAGATATTATGTTTTCTGAAGTAACATAATCCCCAGCGTCATTCGTTTGCACAGCAAACCTATTTCCCACAATTGATATATTTTCAAAATTAACTGCATCTTTATTTTTTATTTCCGTATTTCCTGTTACATTATAATTGTTGTATGATGTATTATACTTGTTATCATCTTTAAAAGAATTGAAAGATACATTAAATTAAAGATCTTAAGTAAAAAGATCTATAAAAACTGTAAAAAGAGGGAAGTAAAAATAAATGGAATATAATATAGAATATACCAGTGTTAAAAATCGTTTTTGTTTCTTGCTCATATTTATGACATAAATTGCGTATATGTTCATGATTTTTAAGTATTTGTTCCATTACTTCACTATCAATACATTTATAAAAGAGCATATATGTTTTATGAGCAAATTCTGTTGTAAATACAGCTTTTAGTTCTTCAAGTGCCTAAATATATGTTGGATATCTAATAAACTGCAGTAACTATTAAATATAAAAATTTATTAAATAATATCTTTAGTTACCTTATTCTTTTGAGTATCAGCGGCATCTATATTTTCTACAACTGGGGGAGAATAAGAATCAGCAACATCTTGATTAAAATTTGTTTGAGGTCCCAGAATATCTCTATTATCTTCATTTAAAATCTTTACACTATAAAAATACATATATCCATATATTATACTTTTATTATAGTAGAACATATGATTCTCTCATATGTTTATGTATTTGTTATGTTTAAAATAATATTAAAATATGTAATGTAATATGTACCTTATAAAGTGCTCACTTATTGTCTTTTGGTGAATCTCATCCTTAACATTTTCTGTAACATCTTGATTAAATGATTTATCAAATGCTAAAAAAAAACGTTGAATAGGTACAGCTAAATGATTTCTTGTAATGACACTACCCAATCGTAAACTAAACATAAATAAAGTTTCTAAACATTTTTCTGTCATTATCGAACGTGCGATTATACCATTGGGAAAAGTGAATCTTGTGGATGATAATATACGAACTGTAGGATACAGTATTGCTTTCACGATTGGTTCCTAAAATGGAAAATGGGAAATGGGTATATTGTCAAATATGCACTGTTCAGTGTTAAAAAACTTGTACAATATTTATCATACATGAAGTATATCCATCAGTACTGCGTCACTAAGATATGGCGTAATATGGTTTAAAAGGGTTAAACATGAAATAAGTCCCCCTTCTAAATTTTGTGTCAACTTTCTTTTACAAAGTGCTAGAAGTTCTACCATGTGTGCAAAATATTGCAATACTATAATTTGTTCTCCATATAAACCTATATAAATATTTAAATTAGTTTCATTTTTAGAACTTTAAGTTGGTGATTACATACATAAATTATACAAATAAAATAACCTGCAATAGCTGCAAGGCATTCCAACACTTTATTAGCATTATGATCACCAAGTAAAACTTTCTTATTCCAGGGAATACCTTCAATAAACAAGGAAGTATCATCGGTTATTGTTAAGTTCTCTTTCCCAGTGTAACATAATGTAAGCATCCTCAATAAATTTCGTGATAAATATCGGGCAGTAAGCACGGGACCAAGTCGATGAGACAACCAGATAATAGATTCAGCACTCATTTCAGATGTTGTGCACTCATTCGATGTAGACTTTTGATAAGTGTGATCCAATTGGATATTTTCATGTTCTGCAGTGCTAGATTTATTAACATCCATTTTTAATATTGCAGAATTTTGTTCTTCAACTCCTATAGTACATGTTTCCTCAGAAGTATTAGTAGGATGGCCAAATCCACCATAAGTAAATTCATCATTAGAAGTCTTACTTCCAACATGACAACCAATATTACTAAACTCTGTCAGAGATTTACTGGAAGAATTGGATATTTTTGGTATAGGAATTGTTGGCGATTTAACAGATTTCAGTGGTGAAATTTTACTTCCCTCTTCATTTAAATCATCATTTAGATTCAAACTCAAATCAACATTTAGATCAATATCATATGTTGCACCAGAATTTAGAGATATCCAAGAACTTTCTTCTGTTTCCATTGTAAATACTTCTATAGTAAGGAAAGTACATAAAAATTTTTACAATTTTTTAGATATATGTATGTTTATTATATTTGATCGCTTACCCTCGACATCATTGTCAGCTGAATTTATATCACGTGCATAGTCACCAGTTATAGGTACAGGTGATAAAGTAATATTATGTTCTGAATCTGCAGAAAAATCCTCATCTAAAGGAGATAAAATTCCTTCTCCATCATTACATATCCCACTTAAATCACAACTCCTGTAAGAGGAAATAAACTCATCAGAAGCTATTCATATTAATGGATATATGTATACATATACGCTGGTATAGTATGTTTAGTAGGGAGTCAATTAATACACTGCTGTTAATATTAATATTAAGAATAACTTACACCGGGATGCTTTGAGTATACAAATTCTGTAATACTGGACAGTGAAAGTCTCAAGTCTAACTATATATGCATGTTGTGTATATATTGATTTAAATTAATTTCCTTTTAAAATTATGTAATTTTTGTTAGAACTATTTTACTGTAATATAATTGTTATATATTTAAAAATTTTGTATGTGATTTTTCTTACTTGAGATTGCCAGTTTTATGAATATATGTTGAAGATCCTTGCACATAATCTCTGTAGCCTCCAACTGCTTCCACAAGAGGTGCAATAAAATTTTCCAAAAATCGTCGTAAACCCAATCTTACCATAAGCTTAAGCAAGAAATTTCTATGATATAAACGCGTAGTTTTCAATTTTGCTATTAATCCTGAAGGGAGAATATCAGCATGAGCAAAATTATCTATAAAGGAACCATTTTCATATAATTTCATAATGGATAAAAGGAATGTTTGTGCAGTATCTCGAGGACCCAATGCTCTGGAAAAATACCAATTATACAATACATTAAAAAAAATAGTAAGTTAGAAAAAGATTAAAATATTATAAATATCAAATATATCAAAGAAAGCTATTTAATTTTATTATAAAGTATAATATTTTATAATGAATATTTGAACATTCATAAAAATGAACGAAAAATCTTATAATTTATAAATAACTTACTTAGCAATAGGATCAAATAAATGCCATGCAGCCAAAACAGCACTATAAGGTTCTTCCATTACTTGCTGTATATGAGGCATTATTAGCTCTAAATATGCTTCCCTTGCAACTCCAGTATGGAACAATACATGTTCTAATTCTCTTGCAATTGCTTTAACTTTACATTCACTGATCTTACAAAGGAATTTTGTTTTTGTCTTACATATAAAATCTATATCTTCTTCAGACTTCATTATAAAATTTAATTCACGAACTAAATTATTATATTCTTGTAACATTTCTACAATATTAAACAGATATTTATAATACTTGGAAAATGGAAATAAACTTCCAGAAAGTATTGGTTGTAAAAATTGATGTGCAGATGGTGGAGGTAGACCCATGTGTGTAATAGTTGGGTAACGAAAAGGCATATCAGTTACCTGAAAAATCACATAATATTATATAATTTTATTATACAATATAACTATATCTAATCTAATCAAAATATTACAAATTTATAACGTTATATATATATATATATATATATATATATTAATAATCTATTAATCAACATATAATAGATTAATATAATATAGAAAGAGATGAATACATAATATAAAGTAATGTCATTAAATATTTATTATAATAATTACTTAGAGAAATACTTACTTCTATGTTATCAATATCGTAACTATTTGGTATAATATCAACTTGAAGTAATAAGGCAACAGCATTTCTTACACATTTAGGTAGACTATCAGCCGACATTTTCAAGATGTTTAAGCATGTAGCAAGTCTTTTTACAAATGATACTTTTTCAACATTCCATGTTGCTCGAAATTTGTTAGACAAAAATATTTCCAAAATTAAACAACCGAGAATTTGTTGTTCCTTAATACGTCCACTAGCCACAATTTGTTTGTAATTTGTGGATGACTCATGTAACTCAAATTGCGGTTTATAAACTTGAGAGCTTACTTTATTCATAAATGCATGCATAGTTTCCACATGCAAAATAGCTGTAACAGGGTTATAATCTTTTGGAAGAATTATTGTCTGACTTGTAGATTTATCTTGTTTAGCATTATCTTCAGTAGTGAGTAAAGAACCTCGAGAACGACTTAATAATCGACTTAAGACTAAAGGAGACGATCTCGATGTATTTATAATTGATGTTGGTAATTCTTCTTCTTCAAATCCAGAACTATGACCTTCATCATCACTAGTTCTATTCCCAGATTGATCACTTTCTATAATAAATTACTGTATTAGTTTTAGAAAGAAACAAAATTATGTCAAAAAATTGAAACTCTCATATTAGACATACTATACTTATTGATTGAGAAAGATGAGCGTAGTCGGGGTGGGATCTTACACCAGTAAGGTGAAGGAATGATTTTCTGAGGATGTGGTTGTGTAAAAAGTTGAACAATTCCAGAGTTAGTTAAAGTAGTATGATTGTCAACAAGTTGCAAACAGACGTTTTTAGATTTTACTGCTGCTGAACCGGATAATCTATAATGTAAAAAAATAAATAATAATAACATTAATATATGTTATCAATCAATGTTAGAATAAACAAGCAATATTTACTTATAACCAAAAGTTAGATCTATCCAGTGATGTAATCTTTCAGAAACATGAAAACTTTCTAAAGCTTCTCTATGTCTTTCAATAAAATCTTCTGGAGATGTCGCCCATCCAGGAATTTCTAAATCTGGCAAATCTTCATGAATGGACTGTAATTTTCAAATAGTTATATACATATTATACCTAATTACATATATTATGTAAACTATATTATGTAATTTTATTATTTTTATCTTGCCTTAAAAACTCTAGGATCAGTAAAAAATTGTGGTATACATTCATCTGGACTCCAGTCATGTAACCTTTGTATCGAGGCAGGATATTCACCTGGCACCCATTGTGATCGTACATATTTACAAAGGACAGATTTATTATAGCGACGAGAAAGATAAACGTAGTACGTGATTTCTGATAATACATCTGATACATGATGCCCCACCTGCAAATATTACGGAAATTATAATTAATTAAATAATTATTGTATCAAGTAATTTAATTGGTAAATATTGTTCATATACATACTTCAGTTGATTGTGAATCAAATGTTAAATCTAATTGTCTGTCACCTTTGTTCAATCGAAATTTAGATTTTGTCAAATCTCTCCAATTACCACCACATCTTGATGTAAAATCTGTGACCCAAGGCATTACATGATGACAACTTGGATCACCGTATCTTCTACCAGCCAAATTATTCAATGCAGTTAAATAATCATAATTACTAATACAATTATACACCCACATTTCACACAATTTTTCAATATTTGCATTTATTCCAAATTTAAAATTTTCTTGTACTATAGAATTTGATGAAATTGTATCTAAATTCTTTTTACAGCCATTAAAATTTTTTACTTTAATTTCCTGACTAGTAGAAACTTTGAAATGTTCATTTTCAGGTTTTATATATATATTGTCACTTACTTTTGGTAACACCTAACAATAAAATCTGGGAAAGTAGTTATAATTTCAATAGAAAATTAAATTAATAAAAGATATTTATAAAAATCTTGTGAATATTAACCTGAATAGTAAAATTATCCATAAGTAATATATCACTAAGGGTAATTTCACCTAATACTAAACCCCGATCATGTAAATCTCTAGATAATTGTAATAGCTGATATATTAAAAACAATGGTTTTCCATGACTCATACTTAAAGCAGCAGGACTGTACATTACACACCTTTAAAAGCAATAAATAATTAACAGATAATCAATTACAAAATTAATAAGAAATCACAGTTGGAATATATAATATGTACTTACTCACGGAGAGAATATTCTGCAGTTTGCTCATGTAATGTTAGAAAGGCAGATGTAGTTTCAATAGCAAACAATATTGGAAGAAGATTGCAATGTATTTCGGTTGGTGTACCAGGCAACACAGATACCACTGATCCATTTTGTATTTGTACCAAAGTACAACCATACATTTTTTGCAATACTTCTTGCATAATCCATATATCACTTACATTAGCAGTTATATTGTATTGTTCTCTATGTTCTATGCAATTCCATGGACCTGTACGTACAAATAAAAATGGACATATATATGTACATATAAAACCAAAAAAATAAATTTATTTTTCCAACATATAATTAGAGTAATTAATTGTATTACATACTGTAATACTTTTTATAACATTCTTTCCACAAATTTCTATAATTAGTTTCTGCAACATAGTGCATTAATTGTGAATATGTTAGATCTGAATGAGTATTTCCATTTATATTCCTTCCTCTTGGGAGTGGAACAGCATATTTATGCTGTTTTTCATAAATCTAGGAATTAAAATAATTATCACATATATCTCTAAAAATGTTATGGACTTTAATAATATAGATTACACAAAATACTTTTAATTATAGCTAATAATATCATAATTGAATCTAGCATATAGCAAAGTTGAATAAGAGTGTGAATAAGAAATCTATGTAAATCAATCTCATCTTGTGGTTGGCACGCAAAAATTAATAAAATATATATATATATCATAATTGCCATATTATTGTATTTATAACTTACAAAAGACAAAAAAGCTGTATAAATATTCCATCATAACTGAAAAAGTATTTAAAACAAATTAAAGAAGTTAGTGCCTTTATCTATATAAATTAACATACTCTAACATATATTCTTATCCAGTCTGGACCCAGATCGTCAAGTGTAGGATAAGCTGCAATTTCATCTTCACTTAATCGTTCGTGATTAATAAAAGAGATTGGACCTGTGTTAACTAAACTGGTTAACCAATTTTTATGAATGGTTAAACAAATTCTACCATCTATTACTTTTATATATTTTGTGGGTACCAGTAACTCTTTTGTCATTACATCCATTTTTTATCCTTATGGTTTATATCTACAAAGATAAAATTTTTCGATTTATATATTTTTCTGTTTAAATTTTTAAGTTTAAATAAAAAGAAATGTAATGTAACACTGTTTAATCGTTAAATTCATACCGTATCTGCACTATAATAAGGCGAAAAGTTAGTTCACTAAACATCTACTACGTATGTTTATTATTTTTGTCGTTTAACGCCAAACACAGCTGATTTGTATCAAATGAACAGCTGACACTAGACGCCATATTTAGATGCAATTTTGTAATACGTAATGATTGAAATCAAAGCTGAAATGTATTCAAAAATAACTTTCTATGCAGCGCGATTCTTTTTCTATTAAAATATTTCGTAAATTTTTTGTTACGCTTATTATATGTAATATTACGTATTATATTGTTCTAGAGCATAACCTATAATTTCCGCAAAAAGATATGCTTATACATATTATACAGAGCTTTACTCATGTCTGTATAATATGTAAGTATATATGTACATATATACTTACTTACAATGAATGGAAAATTTTTAATAATTTTTGTAATAATAAAAATGGAGAAGAAATTTGGTTATCATAGAATGAATTATAAACAAGTTTATTCTCAAATATCTTTTTATAACACCTTCCTCTATTTCAATTTTTTCAGTAATTAAAATGAAAATATTTTTAATTATATTGTATAATTATAATAACATATAAAATTGAAGATATAAACAATCAATCATATTCGTACGTATTTAAAATATTTATATTTATCTTACTTTCTTTCATTGCAGCTTTATTGAAAGGAAGACAAAGAAAGGTCTACAGAAATAAAAAATTTCAGAAAAATGAATGAATGTAAAAAAAGAATGATTTATTTTATTAAAAATCAGTTTGTAACTTTAGTTACAAATTTCTCCGTCTATGACATTTCATGTTCATATGTTCACGTTTTGTGTAGAAAAATTTAGTTTATAAGAGAGTCATATATTGATTATTGATTAAACTATATAGTATTAATACAGGTCTTTGTTTCTCTTTCCTTACTTCTTGCATTTCTTCACATATCTCCTTTATGTACTTTTTATGTCTTGGATGTCTAAAAGAGTAGACAAAAATTTTCATTAACAAAAATCTGTAAATTAGTTTTAAATAGATATTAACCCTTTGCAGTCGGCATATTTTTCTGGTGATATCAATTAATTGAAGTTTATATTTAATGTCACTTTTGACATAAAAAAATTATTTTGGGACAAATATATTTTATTGTATATTACTTATAGTGTACAAAAATTAACAAATTTTCATTTTGTAAAGTAATATTTGTTAAATCAGAGAAGTTAATCAATGATATTTGTTAAAACAATCACCGATATGGAGTTTCCGAGTACAAGTACTGCAATAGGTACATGTTTCTCATCTTCCTCCTGGGACTCTTCTGATCGAACTTACTGCACAATCTTGTTTACTTCCTGAACGAAGTATATGGAGTGTATTATTTAATTTAATTTCTGCATGTGAGATTGAAGGTTGCGTTCTAGATGAACGGCCTTGATTTTCTACTAATTGTATTTCTAACAATTCCACTAATTTGCAATTAGTAGTTCTATAGATTTTGTATGTGTTAGCGATTTTTTATGGTTATTTTATTTTATGGCTTTATATATTACATACAATTTGATAATGTACATTTCCATATCCTTCCCAAAATAACGATTTCTTGAGGAAACAGTAAATTGGTGCATATTGGTCAGCGCGATCTATTGCTCGTATTTTTTTCATATAATTTATAGCGATAATAGGCCTTGTTATACCTACTGTATCATCACAACATATATTTATTTTAATGGATTGTTTTCTTGCTTCATCATAGGTAATAAGAAAAGTTACAACTCGCTTGCGCTTTCGCGCAGAGTAATGTATTATTTCTCTTATATGCCACAGTAGACTTTCCCAAAAATTTAAGTTCTTTAATAGCAGCTGGAAAATATTTTCCATTTGGCATTATAGTATCAGTTAAATGAATTTTTAATTTCAGCTCATCAGTAAGGGCATACTTGTAAAGTAGCTTCTATTAAATAACTTTCAACATTTGGAATGTTAATCAGTATTTTTTTAACTAACGTCAATGTAATTCGAGAATTAATCGTAAGTCCTAGTTTGAGCGGCTTCTTAATTAACAAACTATTATAATAGGGTAAGATTGAATGAACATAACCAATCTCCACATCCGTTAATACGTAAATTTGTATCAATATTCCATTTAGTATGTTTGTTTGGATTGTATGTTACAAAGGTTATTTTCTCTTTAAATTTTACTACAGATTCATGTACACAAATACCTTTACCAGGTATGTTCTGCAAAATTTGTGTTGATATATTGTAGAAAATTGTCTACCTTTTAAGTAGAGATTTTCAAATTTTTGCCTTGTGAAAGATTGATGTATAGATGTAATGTCTAAAAAATTTGAGAGAATTTGAGAGAATGCAAATGGCACTGTTTCCATATTAAGATTACACCAACATAAGTTATAAATTTTTCATGTCCCATCCACCCACGAATACCAAATTGAGTTTTTGGACAGTTGCTTTTCACTTATCTTCCTTTTTGCACACTCATTTATCTCTTGTACTATATTCTTTATTAATATATTAATAAAATATACTTTAAAAAATCCAATAATTTTTTTATACTCTGTGGTACTTGTGCTTTTACTGTTCATGGAGAAGTTTTAAAATCAAAAGTAAATGGCAAATTGTCTTAATATTCTGTAATATTCTTCATTACTTTCACCAAAATCTTCTATTTCTTCTGCATGCTCCTCTTTATTATTTTCACCATCCTCATTATAACTTTCAGCCTTTATTATCTTTCATTGTTTGGCAGAAATTATATTACTGTCACTAGTTTCACTATCATTATTTACATTAGAAATATCCATATTTTGATCATACATTTCAAATTCAAAGCCATCATCACTTTCAATAGTATGAAAATCATTATTATACTTCTTTGTCATTTTTAGGAATCATTTTAGGAATAGGATTATACTGATAAAATACACTTAACATCAAATATTGTAATCTTGCACATAGAATATCAGAGAATATCTTGAATTACCTTCCTTAGTACACAAGATTGATTACAAATTGTTTCTTCAATACAAAAATGTACTGGATATTTAAATGAAATTATTTTTAAAAACTAAATTGTAAGATTTCTTAGAAATACTTAAAAAGAGATGGTAAAAAATAATAAATATTTACAATATCTCTTCAATATACCTATGTTACCTTTTCTTCATAGAAAAAGATTATATCGCCATAGTGACGCCATCCGACTTTAAAGACAGATTTTAAATAACGCTACTATAGCGATATCCAACGGCAAAGGGTTAAAAATATTATTATAAATTTGTGCTATAATAAAAGCAATTCAGAAATTCTATTCTATTATACATAATATCGTTTTCTTATATACAGATACACAAACAGAATTTAATTTATAGCATTCAAATGAAATTTGACCAAATTAAGGATCATTAATTTTTTAAATTTCATTTTTTAATATGATTTTATAAATAAATAAGTAATAAATAATAACAACAACTTACTTGTCTATGATAATTTGTATACTTTTTAGAAAATCTTGGTCTTCTTCATCAATTTCTAAGAAACTTATTATTGTTCTTATAACACTCATTTCTAAAAATAACGCAAATATTTCAATTGGAATTTTATGTGAAATCCTCTGGAAATATGTAGACATTTGTGCAACCATAGAATTTTTTAGACTTCTTCTAGAACTACCAGAAAGTTTGTCTCTTTCGGATAAAATAAAATTAATATTGACATTAACTGGATTGTTATTACTCAAAAAACAATCATTTGTTACTGTTTTGCTTTCAGATCTATTTAGAACAGGTATCGAATTATCTAATCTTTGAAAAAATTCTCCAACTTCTTGATTACTCATTCTTTTTTCTTGATACCTGTCACGTTCCCAACTTTGAATTCTTATATTCCCTTTTTCTCCGGGTTTTAAAAGAATAACGTGACTGATAGAGTTTTCTCGACAATATTCAAGGATTTCTTCAAGGGAAACCAGATCTAAAATTGTAACTTTGAGTCCAAGACTCCATAATTCTTTTAAGAGATCGATCATCTCCTTTTCTCGATGATGATTGCCCATACAAGAAATGGCAACGTCGATACCGTATCTGCATTCTAAAGATTCTGAAGTTTCCGAGACTGCAGAAACAAGTTTTTCTAGTGAGATACTAATTCCTGCGCCATATTGTTTAATTTCTTTACTGGCCATTCCTGTACGTTCAAGAATCTTTTTAAAAGAAGAAAGCATTTTATCATAACGACCTCCTGCTGCTATTACTTCTTCTCCACCTTTCTTTTTACGCCGCTTAACTTCGTAGGTAATTTGATAAATTATACCACTATGTTGATTTATATTGTGCACTAGAAGAGGTACAACCAGTACAGGCCACTGTTAAAAAAGAGAAAGAATTCAAATTTTATTACACCTTTATATAATATTTGTATGTTTACCTTTAGAATAAAAATTATAGGATGATATATGTAACAAAAGAAACTTCTTTAATCACAAATAATTGTTTTAGTTATATTTTAAATATGATTTTATTAATATAGTACAATTTTTACCTTTACTCCAAGTGTTTCAATATTTTCCATAACTATCTCAATTTCCTTCAGTCCTTCTCTAGCTAAAGCAGCAGCATCTCCTTTTCTTCGCGTAATTGTTTTTAAAACACTATGAATTTTAGCAACAGAACTTTCCGTTTCAAACAAATTGAATAATGTCTCCATAGCCTGATCAGTCAAACATAAACTTATTAAATGCGTCTGTATTTGAAACTTTGTAAATTTTCCATCACGTGCATCTCGAAGGATTGAATAAATATCTTGATATTTTTCTTTATCTACTCCACAATACATTAATACAGCTTGTAGTAAAGAGGTGTGGTTCAAACGAATAGTAAAATTTCGTTCTTGCAATGGAGGTAATTCATTGATGATTTCCCAGACAATGTATATTAATTCACCTTCCATTAGAAGATTATCAGGAGTAGGATTTATTATATCAAATGCGCATTCGTAAAGTTCTCTAGGATGAAAGCCCAATACCTAAAAATAATATGAAATATAGAAACTTTGCTAACTTATATAATATTTAAGTACTTAAAAAAATCAATGGTTTAGTCCTTAATTGCTTTCAGAATACAATAAGAAATAAACAACTCGTATTAATAGAGTAATTTTACGATGATATAAACTGTTTAGTAAAATCATACCTTTTTTTCTCTAAAGACTCTTTCAATTGCATATCTTCTAATATGTGGTACATTATTCCATACTATGTATCTTGCAAATGCAGCGCGTAAATCATGAGGGATACAAACAATGTTTCCATTACGAGTCATTAATTTTACACTGGAAGTTGAAAAGCTACAGAATTGATGCGATTTTGGTATCAATAGAGGAGTTCCTAAGTAAACACCACCATGTCTTTGAAAAATCTCGATTACTTTGCTTTTAACTCCTTCTTGATGTTTTCTCCAAGCAATAAAGTTAATATGCCCCCTACTAGGTAAATTCATATCGTAAGTAATATCGTCTGCAGGACTAACTTCCTGCGTAAAACAGCATGAAATCAAATATTTATATGCTTTGCTTTGATTATTTGAAAGAGTGCGCCGGATCATTTCTTGCAATTCCGTCTCTTCAAGTCGTGCAGGAGGCAAATATTCCGAAGAAAGGAGTTCTTGAGCAGTAGGCCGTTGACTAGGATCATGATTTAATAACCACCTGTAATAACCGAGAATTAATTAACACGTATTTTAAATTAATTCATTTTAATCTGTACTACATGCCGTAAAATATGAATTTGTCGTGACATATCAGCTTGTTGTATTTCTGATGGAAGTATAATTTCTTTCGATCGTAAATTAAGCAAAACTTTAATTCGTTCCATTCCTGTAGTTAGAGGTTTGTAACACATTTCAAACAATATTATTCCAAGACTATAAATATCAACTTTTTGATTGTAAATAGCTTTTGCTGCTTTTGTTGTAAGTTCTGGAGCTACATAAAGTGCTGTGCCTACTTGTCCTGTGAGAGATCCAACATCTTCTGTGCCAAAACTAATCCCTGAAATATATTACATAATACATTACATATAGAGTGTTTGACTACAGGTGTAAAAAAATTTAAGGGATGATTCTTAAAGCTAAAATAAGATGAAAATCAAGAATGAAAAAAATTACGTTTTAGGCTTTGTTTTTAGTTATTAACAATTAAAAATTAGCCGAAATATCCTTACACAAAGATAAAGTAGATCAGCCTAAGCAGCGAAGTGCACAGAGATGCTCAAATCGAACGATACATGGGCGGCAGCTTACCTCATACAAATCGTAGAGAAGAGGATTGTGACATTTGTAAACCGTGTAAACCACGCTGCGCGACGTTTTGAAAGGAACATCGTAGATTAAACATTATACCTGCCTACTCTAAAAAGCAAAGCCGGAAACGCAATTCTTTTATTTTTGATTTTCATCTTATTTTAGCTTCAAGAATCGCCCCTTAAATATTTTTACACTTGTAGCCAAACACCTTGTATATACGTGAAAATACCTATAGAAGAATAGTACATAAAGAAGATTAATCGTCGCTGTGAAGATATTTACCCTTTTCAAAACCTTGAGATTCTTTATCAGTTTCCATTGTTTGTACAAAGGATGAAAGTATATTTGTAGTTGCTAAACCAAAATCTCCGATCTTTACATGGTCATTACTATCCAAAAATATATTTACTGGTTTTAGATCTCTATGTATCATTCCTTGTTGATGAATATGTGCTAGACCTTCCACAATTTCTCGAAACAATCTCCACACTCTTTCTTGATCTTCATAAACTCCATTATCAATTGCTGTCCGAAGAGTACTCTTTTCACAGAATTCCATTTGAATATACATAAATGGAATTTCTCTGACTGTTTCTTTTGATTCATTCATATCACCATTTTCATCACTTTTTATATTTGATGCAGATGCTTGATAATTTGTATCTCCTACAAATTCTATACTATCAGAAGAATCCATTCTTAGAAGATTCTGCATTCTGGAAAATTTGTTACAAATTACTCGTAACAACATAAGGTTCAATTAATATAAATTATACAGGGTGGTTGGTAACTGGTGGTACAAGCGGAAAGGGGGTAATTCTACGCAAAAAAGAAGTCGAAAATATAGAATAAAAAATTTTTTTTTTTAATTTTTCCATCGAGACAACGATCTACAGTAAGATCCGGTATAACGAGACGCGATAAAGTGAACGCGTACCGAGCGAAAATTCAAAGTCGATTTTCTCGAAAACAAAACCTCAAACGAAAAATTTTTATTCTATATTTTCGACTTCTATTTTCGCGTAGAATCACCCCCTTTCCGCTTGTACCACCAGTTACCAACCACCCTGTATAATTTATATTAATTGAACCTTATGTTGTTACGAGTAATTTGTAACAAATTTTCCAGAATGCAGAATCTTCTAAGAATGGATTCTTCTGATAGTATAGAATTTGTAGGAGATACAAATTATCAAGCATCTGCATCAAATATAAAAAGTGATGAAAATGGTGATATGAATGAATCAAAAGAAACAGTCAGAGAAATTCCATTTATGTATATTCAAATGGAATTCTGTGAAAAGAGTACTCTTCGGACAGCAATTGATAATGGAGTTTATGAAGATCAAGAAAGAGTGTGGAGATTGTTTCGAGAAATTGTGGAAGGTCTAGCACATATTCATCAACAAGGAATGATACATAGAGATCTAAAACCAGTAAATATATTTTTGGATAGTAATGACCATGTAAAGATCGGAGATTTTGGTTTAGCAACTACAAATATACTTTCATCCTTTGTACAAACAATGGAAACTGATAAAGAATCTCAAGGTTTTGAAAAGGGTAAATATCTTCACAGCGACGATTAATCTTCTTTATGTACTATTCTTCTATAGGTATTTTCACGTATATACAAGGTGTTTGGCTACAAGTGTAAAAAGTTGTGAATATATACTTCGATATGCTTAATTTTTAAGTTCCTATGGACAAAAATTATACATCTTATTCTATACTTTAAAGTATATTCAATTACACATAACTTTTTCATTTTTTTTATTCCAATGAATTAATTATATAAAGTAATAAATTATTGTATGCTTTCTAAATTCTGGAATGTATAATTGAATGGAAATTAATTGTTAATTTGTTTGTTAATTTTAGATTTTTAACATTTAATACGTAAATTTCGCACCTATTTATATATCTATTCAAAAAAGAATCTGTTTCTTGAATGTAAACAACTCTGTCACTAATATTTTTGTTTTAGAATAAAATGTATGTAATTTTAATCTTTATATGTTTCCAAATTCATGATTTATTTTTATGAGAAAGTATTTTTGTAATATAAAGATATGTCACCTACAAATCATCATTTCAAAAATGAATCTCTTACAAAAACGCACAATCTTCATCACTGTCAATGTCACTGGACGCATCACTGTTATCCTCATCGCTGTCAGCTGGAAGTGTTGTATTTGTTCGAGATCTGTATGAAACATTCCATTCAACCTCGTGTATTGGTATTGGTGGTGCTAATTTTTCAATATCATCCGTTATTAAATGCTAAAAGATAATTACAGATTAAAGGAAAAATTATTCACGAAATTATCATGACTAATCAACAATCGCATCTGATATCAAAATTAATTATTAGGTTGCCCCAAACGTTTCTTTTGTTTTATAAGGAAATAATAAATGAACAACATTTTTTGTTTTATAAAATATTTATTTTATTAAATTATGTGTGATCCATTTTGTTAGAATAGAATAACCGAATTATTTCCTTATAAAACGAAAGAAACTTTTGGGACAATCTAATATTTATATAAAAGTAGTACTTTTATATATATAAAAGTAGTTTGCTATAAATCATTACATGGTATGTAACACACTACAAGTTAAGAAATTAGTTACTAAAAATTAGTTACTAAAAATCTTAAGTTAAAATCTTAAATATTATATTACTATTCAAAAATGAAACAAATACAGACTATCGCAATGTTTAGGAAAACAAGTAGAAAATAAAATAAAACTTTTAACGATTAAATTTCAAATTCGAATATCTAGGAATCCTCAAATTAAAAAAATTAAGTAATACAATAATATAGATATAACAATTACATTAAGCAGCTCTGGACTCTTTTTTTCAGAAAATGTCATGGATGCACGTTCTTCTACTGCATCAGTTATTATAGAACTTTCTATCCATGAATTGTAATATCGTACTACATTTTCATGATTCATCCGAGATAACAATTTCACCTCTCTGGTAATTTTTTTGTGAAGTTGTTTATTTTTTGGGTTCAATTCTATCCTTTTAATAGCATAAATTCCACCATCTAATTTATTTTTCACTTTTAGAACATCGCCGAAAGCACCTCTACCAAGCCATTCAAGAATTTCGAATTCATTCGTAATTCTTAATTGACCTCCTAATGGAGGTACATATTGTCTAATATCTGTATCTGGTTCTTCTGGTTCATGATTCTCTTGTTCATCTCTCCGTGGTATTTTTGGGGGCGATAATGCATGGGTTAAAGGCGCCTTTATAAACGAATGTTGTAATAGTTGTTCGGCTGACCAACGTTTTCTTTCATCATTGATAAGGCACTTTAATAAGAAATCTTGAAGATCAAGCTAAAACAATTAAAAAATTGATTCCTTTATGAGAAGAAATGAGTAAAATGTGATTCATTTGTTTCTTCTTACTTAAATATTTATTTAAAATAATTATACTTAGATAGAAATCATTTGCTTTAAAATAGTATTTAATTTGGTTATTTATAGGCGTGCTGTGGAAATTATATTGTTTACGAAATGTACATAATGAACAGATTCAAGTCTGAAGACAAAATAATATAATTAGTATTTTATATCTAAGATCGTTTGATTATTATTCGAATTAATTAAACAGAGATAATAGGAATTTTTTAACAACATGTATACGTCATACATCATATAAATACATGATATTATCAATTTTTATTAAAGTTGAAGCGTAGAATAAATAAAGAATCTGTTAATATGTAATTTCTTATTTAAACTTTTTACTTAAAATTTTACTGAAATAAAATGCATAATTACTTATTAGCAAACGTCTGCATTTCACACTTATAAAGCTCTATTACCAAACAGTAAAGTGAAATTGATTGTATGTTTACTAAATAAAGGCATAGGTCTCTACATTTAAATTGTGAAGTATGCCAAATAACGTCCGTATAGTAAACATGTAGTCTAGAGTACAATAAATATTATTATATTTAATAAATTAAGTCTTTTTGGTTATCCTCAAATATTTTTTATTATAATAATTTCTTTCTATATGTTGTATATTTAGCTATATTAAATTTTCTTTTTTATTTATATTTTATATTAAATATTCAGGTTATTTGTATTCTGTATGTAGAGAAACACACCTGTACAATTTTTGTTGGATCAATTTTATCTCCAGAAACTATGATTCCTTTTAATAAAGAAAACATAAGAACACCAAAACGGTAGATATCTGCCTTTTTTCCACCTCTGCCTTGTACACTCGGAAAATCTGGTTCAGGCTTGATTATTGTACATGTCTGATAAATATCAGACAATCTTTTATTTAAAGAATAATCTGATAATCTAACTACTCCTGTGTTATCAATATAGATACTGGTATCACGTAGATCTTTGTGGACAACATTATTCTCATGGAGATATCGTAAAGCAGAAAGGATGCCAGTTGCCAAATATCGCAGGAAATCGATGTCTACTGCGATATTTTCCAGTAAAAAAAAGGAGCAACTCGTACCTATCTAAAATCCGATAATTAACATATATGATAGCATACATGAAACTTTAGTTCTTCAAAAAATTAAATCATACAAATTAAATCAATTCATATTATTGGAACGATCAAATTATGTTATATAAAAGTTGCTATTATTAGAAAATGTATGTATGTATTTGTATTTACAGATATAATAATTTTGTAATTTTTTCGAAATAAATGAACTTTATCATAAATATTGAAATGTTAAGATAGCTGTAGAATAAAATTTATTTAAACGTATAAAATTTAAGTTATTTAACTTAACAAGTGAAACTTATTTCAGGAAATATATTTTATACAATACAGTGGGCCTTCGTATAACGCAAGGGATAGGTTCTGCGTTATAGGAAACAGCTTTATATGATACGAACCACATGTATTATGTATATGGACTATGAGTGTGATGTTATACGAATCCGCATTATACGAATTTTACGAGTCCCTTATATTTTACATAGTTCTTCAATTTATTCACTTTTAGAAAAATTAATTCAAATAATTATAATTACAAATATTGTACCTTTGGTTTGAATTATAACTAAATATCATTATACCTACCACAAATTCTTGAAGAACATAAATAAGTACATCATCTTCCTCCTGCAGATACTTCATATTTAAATAATGTACAAGATTTGGATGATGTAATTTATGTAAATGATTTACTTCTTGTTCTAAGCTTCCTACTTGTTTCATGATATGTTGAATATTATTTTCTTCAATTTTATTATTTACTTTTAATGTCCATTCACTAATTGCAAACAATTCTCCAGTTGTCATATCCACACCTGCATAAACGACTGATCCCTTAGTACTATGACCCATACATTTTGCTCTGTACACTTGTCGTTCACCTATAATTATTATACGTTATAGAAATTAATAAAATTGAATTATTTTTTTAATACACAAGTTTGAGACAACAGACTAAAGTTATCTACCAAAATATATACCTCTATTATGATCAAAGTGTAATAATTTTGTGCCCCTATGTTCGCATAGAAAACCGTCAGAACTTTCAGAACTACTAGCACATCTTCGTCGAGAATAAATCCGTGATCTCTCTTGTGGAGATGATGGTATTGATTGAGAAGGATTATTTGATCGATCACAATATAAGCGAATAGATTCTTTCCGATTACGAAGTTCAGCTTTTAAAGCTTCTTGCCTTTTTTGGATTTCATCCTGCAATACCTGCAATTATTTTTGTAGATACAATATCTGCATTAAAACAGATATATTTTTGAAATGATCAATAATAATATGATTAGAACAATTATATTTGTAGAATAGTAGTAGCCTACAGAAATTGTAATTTGAACATTAAAAACAAGAAAGGTAAAAGGATGTTTGACTTGCCATGTTTATTAATTAAAATAATTGTAATTGCAATATTATCGAAATAAGTTTTTTCAATGAAAATTTATAGATTTTTTTATAAATTGACGAATATAATTATTATTAAAATTACCATTTACGCCAACGAGACCGTGTGAGAGAGCCTCGGCATTAACGAGGTTTATAGAATTTATGGTACGACAAACGCGAAAAAAGTAACGTTGTATTCTTATGTTTACGTTTTTCTTATCTTTAATACGATGCATCTTGATTTGTATAATAAATTATGTACAAAAATTACAGTCATATCTGGTTATGTATAATTAAAATCTTCAGAACGCCTACACTTCCAAAATGGACATATCCACCGAGTCATGCATCATTCAATTAATTTTGTCTATTTTCTACTATTTTAGATTTATAGCTTAAACCAATTGTGTGTAATATCTTGTATATATCTTTGCATATTTTTTGTCCTACGATATATGTATACATATAAGATAAACACAAAACATGAATCATTTCATCGGAAGAATTAGTTTTTTTAAATTTGATATGTTACATTCACCAAAATATTATCAGTGAAAAAGTACAATTTTCCGGATAAGATTAATTGAAATGCAATCCTCTAAGTATCTTTCATTTCAAGTATGTACTACATCAAACATTGTCCAATTCTTAAGTCGGGTTGATATAAAAAATTTGATAACATTTATGTATGAACAAATATATATATATATGTATACATATAGTGAAATAATTAATTATTTAAGAAGCTATTACTTACCACCTTTTTATGTAATTACTCGCATCTGTCGAGGATACATTTCTTCACCTAGGACATTTTCTTAAGGTGTTTTAGGCACACTTGTTCATAGTAGAGTTTCAGTGTATTAACTTGCAATTATATACACGGTGTCTGACTTCCGGCATATAGTAATAAATTAATGTGTTTGGTTTTCTTCTTGTCTAACAACGGTTTCTTCTCTGATTTGGCGATGACGCTGTTTTTTATCATTTAATTTTCCGTTTGTTGTACCTTATCTTCAATTTATTCACAGATCGGTAAGACCATTTCTGAATTTCATCTACGGACACTTTTTACTGAATAATTGTGGCAATTATTTCTTTGACCCCAGTAATACTGAATATATTTGAAACATGCTCCACCCCTGTTTCTTGCTTTATGGTTTCTTTCTTCACAACGTTGTTTAGGAATCGCTCCAATGAAAAATAATTATTAAAGGGTAATATATCGCCTCAAGCTTTTTTTAACAAATCAGTGCGAGGAAAGTCTAAAATTTCTCTTAGCGTACGATGATGAAACAAAGTTTTGAATTTTGTTACTATTTTCTGATTCCTCGGTTGAAAGAAGCAGTTCGTGGTATTTTCAGGAAGGTACACGACGCGACATCATAATCGGTATTTAGTCTATCCAGTGCTCATATCCTATGAGAGACACAATTGCATGCTAATAACGACATTCGCCTGCAAGTTCATTTTTCCAGTTGAACTTTTTACAATGGATTTGGAATGATTTTACAAACAATCAGCAAATATTATACATTGCAATTCATCAAAGTCTGTTTCCTAGTTTTGGACACAACGGGTAATTCATTTGACATGTTTGAGCGCTTTCGGTTTCTCGTATCTGTGAATAAAAAGATGTAGTTTATAAACTACACTTGCATTTACATAAAATCCGTTACTCGATCTTCTTGTATTTGGCTTTCATATGCCCTTTTTTCTATCCTACGAATTAACGTTCGATCTAGAAGAGCTTTTCACAACAAAGATGTACTGAAGAGTCCATAGCAGATCTTGGACGAAACACTCACTTTCTCTCTCTTTTCTCATTGTGTCTAAGGTATAGGTCTGTTAGGTGAGCCTTATTGAAGAGTCCATACTAGCACAACAAAGATGTTTCATCCATTTTGTGAATTTATCTAGATCTATGCATATTTTAGTCTTTAAGGCATTGTAGGATATCTTTGACAAATTTTGACTCTATATCATTGCTTGGTGTTTTTTAAATCTCCATATCGAACCGTTGCCAGTTGAAAATGTCGAAGGATCGTCAAATTTACTGCTTGATTCGTTTGCCTTTTTTTCAATAACGATGTATTTAAAGAAGTATCGGTAAGTAATTGAAGAAATGGAAGTGATCTCGAAATCTCCGGAAACTCTCAGCTTATAAGAAAATTATTATGTCTTCCTTCAGAGATATTCAAAGTGATTAAAGTCATTACCCCACCCTATTTGTGTCCTTATATGAAATTATAAAATGTAATATTAAAATTTCGCTGTATCCACACTTAATAATTTGTACGTGTTTAATGGATAATTTAAATTAATTGAAAAATATGTAATTTTACTTTAAAATAAATTAGATTGTTAGATTAATAAATTAAAATTAATACAAAAAGATTGTGAAAAAAGTATCAACTTTAAAAATAACAAATTGTATACAATTGCTTCGTCATATATTTATGATTTTTTACAATCAGCGATTATTATACAATATTTTCAAATACACATATTTAATTTATTTTCTATAATAGAATCCTTGAACAAAACTATTCAAAATACCAAAATATTTATTTTTATCATGATGCAAAAATAATTTGTAAAAACAATGAGGTAATGATAAAAATTAAAATTAATAAAGATTTCTCATATTCATATGGCAGTTAAACTTTCGTGGTTCTTAATTTTTAATTTACGATGATTTATAATCATAACAAAGATAATTACTTTAGAAGTTATTAATTTTATAATAGATAGAATACGAGAATTACAGAATATGTTTTAGTCGTTTCATTCATTTCATTTCAAAAAGTAAAAAAAAATCGCATCTTTTAAAATTATGTGTTCTTATAAAACTGGCAGGTCAAACATCCTTGTAATGTAGTAATTTATTTATATTCATTGATTCATATAATTTACCCTTTTGAAGGAACAGGTTGTTGCAGTACAGAATGATGTAGGACAATAAACTTAGACAGTAATCTCAGCTATTCATTTTATTACAATATGATTTATATAATATACGTATCTAACCTGTCTTTCTTTATCTTCTTTCAACTGCTTTTCCAACATTTCATATTCGATCTTTTCTTGACGTCGTGAAACCATTTCTTCATAAAAGCTACTGTAACTTGGTTTATTATTCTCATGTAAATATTTCTGAACATGTTGCGTTAATTCAAAGATCATTACTTCTCCCTGTAATTGTTTTGTTAGCTCCACTAATTCGGCATATAATACTGCAACTTGTTGATGAGATAAGCCTCTGCTATTTTCCAACTCTATGTTTGGTACTCTGTAAGTTATGTAATAAAAAACGTAAAAACAGTTTTCGTAGTACAGATCACATAACTTTAAGTTATGTCGATTAGATTTAATATACATTCATATTTGGTTAAATTATATTAAAGTCTAAAATTTAAACATTAAATTTCACCGATCTATTTTCACAACTATCCTACCTTGTGCAATTCTCGCATTTATATTTCCGAAACATATTTATATGTATGTATGTATGTACATGTGTGTGTGTATATAACATGTAGGCATGTATGTATAATGTCTGGAAATGTCTAGACCCTGCATATTAATCAAAATTTTTTCAGCCTAATTTCAAATTAAAAATCGTTTTTATTAAAGTATTAAGTTGTCCCAAAGTTTGTATAAGGAAATAACAGATGCACAGCACTTTTTGTTTTATATTATTTTATTGAATTATGCCTGATTCGTTTTGTAATAGACAATACACTGTCACGTCCCGCGCTGCGCACGCGCCGTAACGTAGGCTAAAACTACCAATAGTGCGAGTGAGCGTTCCAATTTGAAATTTAAATAAATTTTAACAATTTGTATATAAACCAAATTCGAACCTCACAACCCCCACCGAATAACCCGTCACATGACAACCCCTCCACGGTAGACCCAAATATAAATAAGCGTAGCGACATAGAAGAAGCGGTAATAATTCCTTAGTTTTAGAGTAGTTAATTCCTCAGTTTTGTGTGATTAGTTTTCTCAGTTCTTGGTGATTAACTCCTTGGTTCTTGGCGATCAGTTCTCATTTCCTGGCAAGAAATTTCTTGTTCATAGCGATTAATTCTTAATTCCTCTAGCTCTTAATTTCTCAATTCCTTTGTTTTTTTTATTCTTTAGTTCCTTAGTTTTTCAGCTTTTAATTCCTTTAGCTCTTAATTTTGCTCTCAGCTTTTAGGTTCTTTAATCCTTTAATTCTTTAGCTTTTAGTTCTTTGTTTTATTAGTTTCCAATTCTTGTTAGTCTTGTTAATCGACGTGTTTGTATTTGTCAATTTGTAAACTATCGAAAATCTATCGAAATTAAAATCTTGTAATTAATAAGAGCGAAACGTAATTGCGAACGATTGTAACTCCGAGCATTCGAAATTTCAACGACTATTCTGTCAATATCCAATTAGGATACGAATAAACATTTTTTGTGAAGAATATTTGTCTAATAATATAGCAGGATTAAGGGGACATTTATTTTCACCAACTTTAATCCTCTCCCATGCCAGTACTCCTGCGCATAGCAGATTAGCCGAAACGTGAAGTTTAATTTCAAATCGCATTAAATAACAGACAATACTACAATTTAATTTGGCAACGCCGCCAAAACGAGCCAGACAAAACGTAACAACACACAATTCAATAAAATAATATAAAACAAAAAATATTGTGCAACTACTATTTCCTTATAAAACGAAATAAACTTTTGGGACAATTTAATATTTAACAACCATTTAGCTTCCTTAGCTTCCAATTCAGATACATGTAACATATTTTATTGAGGACTAATATTTCAGTATAAAATATACAACGAATGTATTGACATAATATAGAAAAACTTCGAGAACAATTACATATTTACAGATTAGCTAGTCATGAAAAATTGTGATTCAAATTATTGGGTTGGCAATGATTGCGGATTTTGTCAATACCACCTAATGACAAAATCCGCAATCACTTAGTTGCCAACCCAATATATACAATGTTAAACAGACTCCTATGTGCAGTCTATTTTATTTCTTATTACTAGCATTACCTATCTTGATCAAGATATTTTATATCAATAAAACGGAGATGTCGGGAGATAATGAATGAAAAAAATCTGGAGATAAGAATAGAAGAAATATATACGATTAAACTCACCTTAACACTAGAACTACCACGCCGGTCAAAATGACTAATTTGACAACTTTATCTTAAAATTCCTATTTCATGATATATTTTTTTCCGCAATGATGTAATGAGTTTTGCAGGGGTAGTTAAAGGAATAATATAATAAACTTTAATTTTGTTTTATTCATTTAATATAAAAGAAATTTTGTATCATGGCTACTTATACCAGTACAAGTGAAATTGACCAGACATATTGGCTGGTACTGGTATAAGTGTAATAGAATTCTATAATCTGTTTACTGAAACCGGACTCGTTTATTTAGATGGTGTATTAGATATCTAGATATAATTTATATTATCTATAAAAGTTTGTTTACATAAACACAGCCGTAAAGTAACGTACAAAGTAATAGGAATAGATGCTCTTGCCGTTGCACACGGTCATTCTGTAGAGCATAGTCGCTGGAATAAGATCTGATTTATCGTTTTATAAAGCAATATTTTACAAGCCTTGAAAATGAGTAAACAATTGAAAGCATCCGAATTGTTGTAAAAACTGAAAAGGATACCAGTGGAATGCTCTGATATCGAAGATAGTGAATTCTCTGAGTGTGATGGAAGTGAATCAGAGGAAAAAGAAATTGAAATTTGTAGTGATAACGGTAATAGTGACATTAGTGACAAAGAAAATGAGTCCTCAGAAAGTGAGCCAGAGAACACTTTGAATGTACGCAAAAGAATACGTGCTCAGCTGTCTCCAAGTTCTGAAAATGAAACTGAAAGTGTATAAGCTAGACCAAATCTGGCCCCACAGCATATGCAAAAAGAAACATCATGAAAGATAAGGTAATTAGCGCATTTTCCCTACTAATTGACAGCCATATGTTGCAACGTATAATATCTTGCACCGAATCGGAAGCCTCTCGTGTTTTGGATAAAAAATGGGCCCTTACAGAAACAAAATTGAAAGCATTCCTTGGAATATTGTACGCACGGGGGGCATACGAAGCGAAAAATTTGAAACTTTCATATTTGTGGAATACAAAATGGAGGCCAAGCTTCTTTTCCAGCACAATGAGTCGGAATGAGTTTCTTGAAATATTGAAGTTTATTCGATTTGACAAAAAAAATGATAGAAGTCAACGTTTGAAAAATGATAAATTTGCACTAATATCAACCGTATGGGATAAGTTTATTGAAAACAGCCAGAATTGGCATAAACCTGGTACAAACATTACAATAGACGAGCAACTTTTCCCAAGCAAAACCAGATGCAGGTTTACACAATATTTACCGAATAAGCCCGACAAATTCGGAATTAAGTTTTGGCTGGCATCTGATGTTCAAACAAAATATATTGTAAATGGATTTCCTTATTTAGGAAAGAATTTGTGGTACTCAAACTTACTGAACCGTAAAGTATGATGGGAAGGACCATAATGACCGACAATTTTTTTACAAGTTTGTCACTGGCATATAAATTATTAGTCAAAAGAACCACACTGGTTGGCACAATACGAGGAAACAGGAGAGAACTCCCTAAAATTTGTAAAACGAAGGAGGATACCATGGCTCGCTTTTCGTCGCTGCTGTATCCATCAAATGAGATTACACTCACAATTTATAAAAGTAAGCCGAGAAAGGAAGTTTTTATCTTGAGCTCAAAACATAAAGCCGTCAAAATTAGAAAAAGGGCCTACCTGAAACGGTCGAATTTTATAATAAGGCAAAATTTGGAGTAGATATAGCAGACCAAATGGCAAAAAAATATAGCGTGAAGTCGGGATCAAGAAGATGACCACTTCAAGTATTTTCAATATTTTAGATTTAGCTGGCATAAATGCCTGGATTTTATATAAGGAAACCACAGGTGAGCAGATATCCAGAAAAGAGTTTGCGTTTCAATTAGCAGATGAACTTGCCGCTGACAATGAAAAATCACGAGTAGAACAAAGAGCATCTGAGATTCAAGGTACGTCAAAGAACTCACCTTATTCACGCAATTGTCAGATAGGGTATTATAATAATAATAAGACCACCATCATTTGCGATGTTTGCGGAAAATGCATGCAGAAGAAAGTTAACGTTTGTAAGAAATGTTACGAATGATAACTTTTGTACCTAATAATTTAAGTTATATTTTTGTATTTTATTTATTCTATTATGCTTATTACGTTTATTATGATATTACTATATTATACTTCTTATATTTACTAATGGAAATTTATTTTAATATTTTTGTTACCAAAGATTTGGGTACTAAATATTCTTCATTATTGTACTTATTTGTACTTATTGTTATTATTATAGTTGTTATTATATAGTTTTTATGATCTCAGAACATGTAGTTCCTTTTCTAAAATAATAATAAATCAATAAATATTAAAATATTCCATTATTACGTATTTTTTAAAGATCAGTCATTTCGAGTTGTTTTGGTGGAGATAGCTACCTCTCAACTGTCGGTAGTTTTAGTGTTAAAATACGAAAATTTTGAAGATCTTCCTGTATTTGATGGGTAAAAATATTATTCTAATCCATCCTATTTATTTTCCAAAATAAACTCTCTACCCGTTTTGATTTGCACACGTTTCTAAGTCACACTGATAATGAACGATTCTATGTCTTTTTTGCTTTTACTATTTGCACCAAGTAGAAGAATTTAAAAATAGCTTAGTTTCATTTGAGAAATAGAAAGATTATCAATTTAGAATTCTAGCATTCATATTAATATTTAAATACCAAATTCATACTTTTGGCTATTTTCTATGTTTAAACTTTTAAAAAATAATGATTTATATAGAATAATTAAATTCAAACAGTTTTATTACAATATTTTTTAACCCTTTCGCTCCTAACGTCGGATATATCCGGCATGCACAATGTGACATGATAAAATCGTTTGTTCCTTGTGATTGCAAGTTATTGTTATTATTTATACAGGGTCTGGTACTATTATAGGGCCCGAACATAAAGACTGTGATAAATCAAGAAGTATTGTTGTTACGTTCCGTGACTCTCTGCACAAACCAGACTCCACGCCTCAGGCAACATAGCTATTAGATGTCTAAACACCCTTATTGCGGACCCTCAATAATCTTAATCGGGTTGGTTCGGTAGTAGTCCTAGCCACTTCCCCGGAGTGTGGCCGGACTGCACGACGGCCAGTTCGGTTTCCGGAGAGGGCGGTCTACGACCGACGCTGTCGCCCGCGTCCGCTCCCTTGTCGAGGAGGCCGAGCGGCGTGGTTACGTGGCGCTGGCCGTGGTCAACGCCTTCAACAGCATCCCCTGGGACACGATATGCCGGGCCCTCGAATTTCATCGGGTGCCCGCGGGG